>NC_043968.1:7044653-7176593 GCF_902148855.1 Sphaeramia orbicularis
AATTCAACTTTTCAAACAACATACTATAGTCTTATGTTTTGACCAACAGGTGGCGCTGATGACCCCACCAAAAAATGGTTTGAAACACTCTGAAATACCTCATGAAGCATCTATTGATGCTTTTGCGATTATTTAGAGCTGGTTTTAAGTTGATAAAAATTTTGACCAAAATTCAACTTTTCAAAGAACATACCTTAGTCTTATGTTTTGACCACCAGGTGGCGCTGATGACCCCACTAAAAAATGGTCTGAAACACTCTGAAATACCTCATGAAGCATCTATTGATACTTTTGCGATTATTTAGAACTGGTTTTAAGTTGATAAAAATTCTGACCAGAATTAAACTTTTCAAACAACATACTATAGTCTTATGTTTTGACCACCAGGTGGCGCTGAAGACCCTTCCAAAAACTAATCTGAAACACTGTGAAATACCTCATAAAACACTAATTGATACCTTTTGGATTACTTAGAACTGGTTTTAAGTTGATAAAAAATCTGACCAAAATTCAACTTTTCAAAGAACATACTGTAGTCTTATGTTTTGACCACCAGGTGGCGCTGATGACCCCACCAAAAAATGGTCTGAAAATCTCTGAAATACCTTATTAAAAATCTTTTGATGCTTTTGTGATCATTTAGATCTGGTTTTAAATTGATAAAAAAAAATTTCAAAAATTCAACTTTTCAAACAACATACTATAGTCTTATGTTTTGACCACCAGGTGGCGCTGATGACCCCACTAAAAAATGGTCTGAAACACTCTGAAATACCTCATGAAGCATCTATTGATGCCTTTTGGATTATTTAGAGCTGGTTTTAAGTTGATAAAAAATCTGACCAAAATTCAACTTTTCAAACAACATACTATAGTCTTATGTTTTGACCAACAGGTGGCGCTGATGACCCCACCAAAAAATGGTTTGAAACACTCTGAAATACCTCATGAAGCATCTATTGATGCTTTTGCGATTATTTAGAGCTGGTTTTAAGTTGATAAAAATTTTGACCAAAATTCAACTTTTCAAAGAACATACCTTAGTCTTATGTTTTGACCACCAGGTGGCGCTGATGACCCCACCAAAAATTGGTTTGAAACACTCTGAAATACCTCATTAAAAATCTTTTGATGCTTTTGTGATCATTTATAACTGGTTTTAAGTTGATAAAAAATCTGACCAAAATTCAACAACTGGTTTTAAGTTGATAAAAAATCTGACCAAAATTCAAGTTTTCAAACAACACACTATGGTCTTATGTTTTGACCACCAGGTGGCGCTGATGACCCCACCAAAAAATGGTCTGAAACACTCTGAAATACCTGATAAAACACTAATTGATACCTTTTGGATTACTTGGAACTGGTTTTAAATTGATAACAAATCTGACCAAAATTCAACTTTTCAAACAACATACTATAGTCTTATGTTTTGACCACCAAATGGCGCTGATGACCCCACCAAAAAATGGTTTGAAACGCTCTGAAATACCTCATTAAGCATCTATTGATGCTTTTGCGATTATTTAGAACTGGTTTAAAGTTGATAAAAAATTCTGACCAAAATTCAACTTTTCAAACAACATACTTATGGAGGTCTTATGTTTTGACCACCAGGTGGCGCTGATGACCCCACCAAAAACTAATGTGAAACACTCTGAAATACCTCATGAAACACTAATTGATGCCTTTTGGATGATTTAGAATTGGTTTTAAGTTGATAAAAATTCTGACCAAAATTCAACTTTTCAAAGAACATACTATAGTCTTATGTTTTAACCACCAGGTGGCGCTGATGACCCCACCAAAAAATGGTTTGAAACACTCTGAAATACCTCATAAAACACTAATTGATACGTTTTGGATTATTTAGAACTAGTTTTAAGTTGATAAAAAATCTGACCAAAATTCAAATTTTCAAACAACATAATATAGTCTTATGTTTTGATCACCAGGTGGCGCTGATGACCCCACCAAAAATTGGTTTGAAACACTCTGAAATACCTCATTAAACTTCTTTTGATGCTTTTGGGATCATTTAGAACTGGTTTTAAGTCAGTAAAAATTTTGACCAAAATTCAAGTTTTCAACGAATATACTGTAGTCTTATGTTTTAACCACCAGGTGGCGCTTATAACCCCGCCAAAAATTGGTTTGAAACACTCTGAAATACCTTCTAAAACACTAAATGATGCCTTTGGGATTACTTTGAACTGGTTTTAAGATGATAAAAAACCTGACCAAAATTCAACTTTTCAAAGAACATACCTTAGTCTTATGTTTTGACCACCAGGTGGCCCTGATGACCCCACCAAAAAATGGTCTGAAACACTCTGAAATACCTTATTAAACATCTTTTGATGCTATTGTGATCATTTAGAACTGGTTTTAAGTTGATAAAAAATCTGACCAAAATTCAAGTTTTCAAAGAATATACTGTAGTCTTATGTTTTGACCACCAGGTGGCGCTGATGACCCCACCAAAAAATGGTTTGAAACACTCTGAAATACCTCATTAAACATCTTTTGATGCTTTTGGGATCATTTAGAACTGGTTTTAAGTTGATAAAAACTTTGACCAAAATTCAACTTTTCAAACACATACAACAGTCATATGTCTTGACCACCAGGTGGCGCTGATGACCCCACCCAAAATTGGTTTGAAACACTGTGAAATACCTTCTAAAACACTAAATGATGCCTTTGGGATTACTTAGAACTGGTTTTAAGTTGATAAAAAATCTGACCAAAATTCAGCTTTTCAAAGAACATACGTCTTATGTTTTGACCACCAGGTGGCGCTGAAGACCCCTCCAAAAACTAATCTGAAACACTCTGAAATACCTCATAAAACACTAATTGATGCCTTTTGGATGATTTAGAATTGGTTTTAAGTTGATAAAAATTTTGACCAAAATTCAACTTTTCACAGAACATACTATCGTCTTATGTTTTGACCACCAGGTGGCGCTGATGACCCCACCAAAAAATGGTTTGAAACACTCTGAAATACCTGATAAAACACTAATTGATGCCTTTTGGTTTATATAGAACTGGTTTTAAGTTGATAAAAATTTTGACCAAAATTCAACTTTTCACAGAACATACTATCGTCTTATGTTTTGACCACCAGGTGGCGCTAATGACCCCACCAAAAAATGGTTTGAAACACTCCTAAATACCTCATTAAGCATCTATTGATACTTTTGCGATTATTTAGAACTGGTTTTAAGTTGATAAAAATTCTGACCAGAATTAAACTTTTCAAACAACATACTATAGTCTTATGTTTTGACCACCAGGTGGCGCTGAAGACCCTTCCAAAAACTAATCTGAAACACTGTGAAATACCTCATAAAACACTAATTGATACCTTTTGGATTACTTAGAACTGGTTTTAAGTTGATAAAAAATCTGACCAAAATTCAACTTTTCAAAGAACATACTGTAGTCTTATGTTTTGACCACCAGGTGGCGCTGATGACCCCACCAAAAAATGGTCTGAAACATTCTGAAATACCTTATTAAACATCTTTTGATGCTTTTGTGATCATTTAGATCTGGTTTTAAATTGATAAAAAATTTTTCCAAAATTCTACTTTTCAAACAACACACTATAGTCTTATGTTTTGACCACCAGGTGGCGCTAATGACCCCACCAAAAAATGGTTTGAAACACTCCTAAATACCTCATTAAGCATCTATTGATACTTTTGCGATTATTTAGAACTGGTTTTAAGTTGATAAAAATTCTGACCAGAATTAAACTTTTCAAACAACATACTATAGTCTTATGTTTTGACCACCAGGTGGCGCTGAAGACCCTTCCAAAAACTAATCTGAAACACTGTGAAATACCTCATAAAACACTAATTGATACCTTTTGGATTACTTAGAACTGGTTTTAAGTTGACAAAAAATCTGACCAAAATTCAGCTTTTCAAAGAACATACTGTAGTCTTATGTTTTGACCACCAGGTGGCCCTGATGACCCCACCAAAAAATGGTCTGAAACATTCTGAAATACCTTATTAAACATCTTTTGATGCTTTTGTGATCATTTAGATCTGGTTTTAAATTGATAAAAAAAAATTTCAAAAATTCAACTTTTCAAACAACATACTATAGTCTTATGTTTTGACCACCAGGTGGCGCTGATGACCCCACTAAAAAATGGTCTGAAACACTCTGAAATACCTCATGAAGCATCTATTGATGCCTTTTGGATTATTTAGAGCTGGTTTTAAGTTGATAAAAAATCTGACCAAAATTCAACTTTTCAAACAACATACTATAGTCTTATGTTTTGACCAACAGGTGGCGCTGATGACCCCACCAAAAAATGGTTTGAAACACTCTGAAATACCTCATGAAGCATCTATTGATGCTTTTGCGATTATTTAGAGCTGGTTTTAAGTTGATAAAAATTTTGACCAAAATTCAACTTTTCAAAGAACATACCTTAGTCTTATGTTTTGACCACCAGGTGGCGCTGATGACCCCACCAAAATTGGTTTGAAACACTCTGAAATACCTCATTAAAAATCTTTTGATGCTTTTGTGATCATTTATAACTGGTTTTAAGTTGATAAAAAAATCTGACCAAAATTCAAGTTTTCAAACAACACACTATAGTCTTATGTTTTGACCACCAGGTGGCGCTGATGACCTCACCAAAAAATGGTCTGAAACACTCTGAAATACCTGATAAAACATGAATTGATACCTTTTGGATTATTTAGAACTGGTTTTAAATTGATAAAAAATCTGACCAAAATTCAACTTTTCAAACAACATACTATCGTCTTATGTTTTGACCACCAAATGGTGCTGATGACCCCACCAAAAAATGGTTTGAAACGCTCTGAAATACCTCATTAAGCATCTATTGATGCTTTTGCGATTATTTAGAACTGGTTTAAAGTTGATAAAAAATTCTGACCAAAATTCAACTTTTCAAACAACATACTATCGTCTTATGTCTTGACCACCAGGTGGCGCTGATGACCCCACCAAAAATTGGTTTGAAACACTGTGAAATACCTTCTAAAACACTAAATGATGCCTTTGGGATTACTTAGAACTGGTTTTAAGTTGATAAAAAAATCTGACCAAAATTCAACTTTTTAAAGAACATACTATAGTCTTATGTTTTGACCACCAGGTGGCGCTGATGACCCCACCAAATAATGGTTTGAAACGTTCTGAAATACCTCATTAAGCATCTGTTGATGCTTTTGCGATTATTTAGAATTGGTTTTAAGCTGATAAAAATTCTGACCAAAATTCAACTTTTCAAACAACATACTATAGTCTTATGTTTTGACCACCAGGTGGCGCTGATGACCCCACCAAAAACTAATCTGAAACACTCTGAAATACCTCATAAAACACTAATTGATGCCTTTTGGATGATTTAGAATTGGTTTTAAATTGATAAAAATTCCGACCAAAATTCAACTTTTCAAAGAACATACTATAGTCTTATGTATTGACCACCAGGTGGTGCTGATGACCCCACCAAAAAATGGTCTGAAACACTCTGAAATACCTTATTAAACATGTTTTGATGCTTTTGTGATCATTTATAACTGGTTTTAAGTTGAAAAAAATTTTGACCAAAATTCAACTTTTCAAAGAACATACTATAGTCTTATGTTTTGACCACCAGGTGGCGCTGATGACCCCACCAAAAAATGGTTTGAAACGCTCTGAAATACCTCATGAAGCATCTATTGATGCTTTTGCGATTATTTAGAATTGGTTTTAAGTTGATAAAAATTCTGACCAAAATTCAACTTTTCAAACAACATACTATAGTCTTATGTTTTGTCCACCAGGTGGCGCTGATGACCCCACCAAAAACTAATCTGAAACACTCTGAAATACCTCATAAAACACTAATTGATGCCTTTTGGATGATTTAGAATTGGTTTTAAGTTGATAAAAAATCTGACCAAAATTCAAGTTTTCAAACAACACACTATAGTCTTATGTTTTGTCCACCAGGTGGCGCTGATGACCCCACCAAAAACTAATCTGAAACACTCTGAAATACCTCATAAAACACTAATTGATGCCTTTTGGATGATTTAGAATTGGTTTTAAGTTGATAAAAATTCTGACCAGAATTAAACTTTTCAAACAACATACTATAGTCTTATGTTTTGACCACCAGGTGGCACTGATGACCCCACTAAAAATGGTCTGAAACACTCTGAAATACCTCATGAAGCATCTATTGATGCCTTTTGGATTATTTAGAACTGGTTTTAAGTTGATAAAAAATCTGACCAAAATTCAACTTTTCAAACAACATACTATAGTCTTATGTTTTGACCACCAGGTGGCGCTGATGACCCCACCAAAAAATGGTTTGAAACACTCTGAAATACCTCATGAAGCATCTATTGATGCTTTTGCGATTATTTAGAGCTGGTTTTAAGTTGATAAAAATTTTGACCAAAATTCAACTTTTCAAAGAACATACCTTAGTCTTATGTTTTGACCACCAGGTGGCGCTGATGACCCCACCAAAAATTGGTTTGAAACACTCTGAAATACCTCATTAAAAATCTTTTGATGCTTTTGTGATCATTTATAACTGGTTTTAAGTTGATAAAAAATCTGACCAAAATTCAACAACTGGTTTTAAGTTGATAAAAAATCTGACCAAAATTCAAGTTTTCAAACAACACACTATGGTCTTATGTTTTGACCACCAGGTGGCGCTGATGACCCCACCAAAAATGGTCTGAAACACTCTGAAATACCTGATAAAACACTAATTGATACCTTTTGGATTACTTGGAACTGGTTTTAAATTGATAACAAATCTGACCAAAATTCAACTTTTCAAACAACATACTATAGTCTTATGTTTTGACCACCAAATGGCGCTGATGACCCCACCAAAAAATGGTTTGAAACGCTCTGAAATACCTCATTAAGCATCTATTGATGCTTTTGCGATTATTTAGAACTGGTTTAAAGTTGATAAAAAATTCTGACCAAAATTCAACTTTTCAAACAACATACTTATGGAGGTCTTATGTTTTGACCACCAGGTGGCGCTGATGACCCCACCAAAAACTAATGTGAAACACTCTGAAATACCTCATGAAACACTAATTGATGCCTTTTGGATGATTTAGAATTGGTTTTAAGTTGATAAAAATTCTGACCAAAATTCAACTTTTCAAAGAACATACTATAGTCTTATGTTTTAACCACCAGGTGGCGCTGATGACCCCACCAAAAAATGGTTTGAAACACTCTGAAATACCTCATAAAACACTAATTGATACGTTTTGGATTATTTAGAACTAGTTTTAAGTTGATAAAAAATCTGACCAAAATTCAAATTTTCAAACAACATAATATAGTCTTATGTTTTGATCACCAGGTGGCGCTGATGACCCCACCAAAAATTGGTTTGAAACACTCTGAAATACCTCATTAAACTTCTTTTGATGCTTTTGGGATCATTTAGAACTGGTTTTAAGTCAGTAAAAATTTTGACCAAAATTCAAGTTTTCAACGAATATACTGTAGTCTTATGTTTTAACCACCAGGTGGCGCTTATAACCCCGCCAAAAATTGGTTTGAAACACTCTGAAATACCTTCTAAAACACTAAATGATGCCTTTGGGATTACTTTGAACTGGTTTTAAGATGATAAAAAACCTGACCAAAATTCAACTTTTCAAAGAACATACCTTAGTCTTATGTTTTGACCACCAGGTGGCCCTGATGACCCCACCAAAAAATGGTCTGAAACACTCTGAAATACCTTATTAAACATCTTTTGATGCTATTGTGATCATTTAGAACTGGTTTTAAGTTGATAAAAAATCTGACCAAAATTCAAGTTTTCAAAGAATATACTGTAGTCTTATGTTTTGACCACCAGGTGGCGCTGATGACCCCACCAAAAAATGGTTTGAAACACTCTGAAATACCTCATTAAACATCTTTTGATGCTTTTGGGATCATTTAGAACTGGTTTTAAGTTGATAAAAACTTTGACCAAAATTCAACTTTTCAAACACATACAACAGTCATATGTCTTGACCACCAGGTGGCGCTGATGACCCCACCCAAAATTGGTTTGAAACACTGTGAAATACCTTCTAAAACACTAAATGATGCCTTTGGGATTACTTAGAACTGGTTTTAAGTTGATAAAAAATCTGACCAAAATTCAGCTTTTCAAAGAACATACGTCTTATGTTTTGACCACCAGGTGGCGCTGAAGACCCCTCCAAAAACTAATCTGAAACACTCTGAAATACCTCATAAAACACTAATTGATGCCTTTTGGATGATTTAGAATTGGTTTTAAGTTGATAAAAATTTTGACCAAAATTCAACTTTTCACAGAACATACTATCGTCTTATGTTTTGACCACCAGGTGGCGCTGATGACCCCACCAAAAAATGGTTTGAAACACTCTGAAATACCTGATAAAACACTAATTGATGCCTTTTGGTTTATATAGAACTGGTTTTAAGTTGATAAAAATTTTGACCAAAATTCAACTTTTCACAGAACATACTATCGTCTTATGTTTTGACCACCAGGTGGCGCTAATGACCCCACCAAAAAATGGTTTGAAACACTCCTAAATACCTCATTAAGCATCTATTGATACTTTTGCGATTATTTAGAACTGGTTTTAAGTTGATAAAAATTCTGACCAGAATTAAACTTTTCAAACAACATACTATAGTCTTATGTTTTGACCACCAGGTGGCGCTGAAGACCCTTCCAAAAACTAATCTGAAACACTGTGAAATACCTCATAAAACACTAATTGATACCTTTTGGATTACTTAGAACTGGTTTTAAGTTGATAAAAAATCTGACCAAAATTCAACTTTTCAAAGAACATACTGTAGTCTTATGTTTTGACCACCAGGTGGCGCTGATGACCCCACCAAAAAATGGTCTGAAACATTCTGAAATACCTTATTAAACATCTTTTGATGCTTTTGTGATCATTTAGATCTGGTTTTAAATTGATAAAAAATTTTTCCAAAATTCTACTTTTCAAACAACACACTATAGTCTTATGTTTTGACCACCAGGTGGCGCTAATGACCCCACCAAAAAATGGTTTGAAACACTCCTAAATACCTCATTAAGCTTCTATTGATACTTTTGCGATTATTTAGAACTGGTTTTAAGTTGATAAAAATTCTGACCAGAATTAAACTTTTCAAACAACATACTATAGTCTTATGTTTTTACCACCAGGTGGCGCTGAAGACCCTTCCAAAAACTAATCTGAAACACTGTGAAATACCTCATAAAACACTAATTGATACCTTTTGGATTACTTAGAACTGGTTTTAAGTTGACAAAAAATCTGACCAAAATTCAGCTTTTCAAAGAACATACTGTAGTCTTATGTTTTGACCACCAGGTGGCCCTGATGACCCCACCAAAAAATGGTCTGAAAATCTCTGAAATACCTTATTAAAAATCTTTTGATGCTTTTGTGATCATTTAGATCTGGTTTTAAATTGATAAAAAAAAAATTCAAAAATTCAACTTTTCAAACAACATACTATAGTCTTATGTTTTGACCACCAGGTGGCGCTGATGACCCCACTAAAAAATGGTCTGAAACACTCTGAAATACCTCATGAAGCATCTATTGATGCCTTTTGGATTATTTAGAGCTGGTTTTAAGTTGATAAAAAATCTGACCAAAATTCAACTTTTCAAACAACATACTATAGTCTTATGTTTTGACCAACAGGTGGCGCTGATGACCCCACCAAAAAATGGTTTGAAACACTCTGAAATACCTCATGAAGCATCTATTGATGCTTTTGCGATTATTTAGAGCTGGTTTTAAGTTGATAAAAATTTTGACCAAAATTCAACTTTTCAAAGAACATACCTTAGTCTTATGTTTTGACCACCAGGTGGCGCTGATGACCCCACCAAAAATTGGTTTGAAACACTCTGAAATACCTCATTAAAAATCTTTTGATGCTTTTGTGATCATTTATAACTGGTTTTAAGTTGATAAAAAAATCTGACCAAAATTCAAGTTTTCAAACAACACACTATAGTCTTATGTTTTGACCACCAGGTGGCGCTGATGACCTCACCAAAAAATGGTCTGAAACACTCTGAAATACCTGATAAAACATGAATTGATACCTTTTGGATTATTTAGAACTGGTTTTAAATTGATAAAAAATCTGACCAAAATTCAACTTTTCAAACAACATACTATCGTCTTATGTTTTGACCACCAAATGGTGCTGATGACCCCACCAAAAAATGGTTTGAAACGCTCTGAAATACCTCATTAAGCATCTATTGATGCTTTTGCGATTATTTAGAACTGGTTTAAAGTTGATAAAAAATTCTGACCAAAATTCAACTTTTCAAACAACATACTATCGTCTTATGTCTTGACCACCAGGTGGCGCTGATGACCCCACCAAAAATTGGTTTGAAACACTGTGAAATACCTTCTAAAACACTAAATGATGCCTTTGGGATTACTTAGAACTGGTTTTAAGTTGATAAAAAAATCTGACCAAAATTCAACTTTTAAAGAACATACTATAGTCTTATGTTTTGACCACCAGGTGGCGCTGATGACCCCACCAAATAATGGTTTGAAACGTTCTGAAATACCTCATTAAGCATCTGTTGATGCTTTTGCGATTATTTAGAATTGGTTTTAAGCTGATAAAAATTCTGACCAAAATTCAACTTTTCAAACAACATACTATAGTCTTATGTTTTGACCACCAGGTGGCGCTGATGACCCCACCAAAAACTAATCTGAAACACTCTGAAATACCTCATAAAACACTAATTGATGCCTTTTGGATGATTTAGAATTGGTTTTAAATTGATAAAAATTCCGACCAAAATTCAACTTTTCAAAGAACATACTATAGTCTTATGTTTTGACCACCAGGTGGTGCTGATGACCCCACCAAAAAATGGTCTGAAACACTCTGAAATACCTTATTAAACATGTTTTGATGCTTTTGTGATCATTTATAACTGGTTTTAAGTTGAAAAAAAATTTTGACCAAAATTCAACTTTTCAAAGAACATACTATAGTCTTATGTTTTGACCACCAGGTGGCGCTGATGACCCCACCAAAAAATGGTTTGAAACGCTCTGAAATACCTCATGAAGCATCTATTGATGCTTTTGCGATTATTTAGAATTGGTTTTAAGTTGATAAAAATTCTGACCAAAATTCAACTTTTCAAACAACATACTATAGTCTTATGTTTTGTCCACCAGGTGGCGCTGATGACCCCACCAAAAACTAATCTGAAACACTCTGAAATACCTCATAAAACACTAATTGATGCCTTTTGGATGATTTAGAATTGGTTTTAAGTTGATAAAAAATCTGACCAAAATTCAAGTTTTCAAACAACACACTATAGTCTTATGTTTTGACCACCAGGTGGCGCTGATGACCTCACCAAAAAATGGTCTGAAACACTCTGAAATACCTGATAAAACATGAATTGATACCTTTTGGATTACTTAGAACTGGTTTTAAATTGATAAAAAATCTGACCAAAATTCAACTTTTCAAACAACATACTATCGTCTTATGTTTTGACCACCAAATGGCGCTGATGACCCCACCAAAAAATGGTTTGAAACGCTCTGAAATACCTCATTAAGCATCTATTGATGCTTTTGCGATTATTTAGAACTGGTTTAAAGTTGATAAAAAATTCTGACCAAAATGCAACTTTTCAAACAACATGGTATAGTTTTATGTTTTGACCACCAAATGGCGCTGATGACCCCACCAAAAAATGGTTTGAAACGCTCTGAAATACCTCATTAAGCATCTATTGATGCTTTTGCGATTATTTAGAACTGGTTTAAAGTTGATAAAAAATTCTGACCAAAATTCAACTTTTCAAACAACATACTTATGGTGGTCTTATGTTTTGACCACCAGGTGGCGCTGATGACCCCACCAAAAACTAATGTGAAACACTCTGAAATACCTCATGAAACACTAATTGATGCCTTTTGGATCATTTAGAACTGGTTTTAAGTTGATAAAAATTTTGACCAAAATTCAACTTTTCAAACAACATACTATAGTGTTATGTCTTGACCACCAGGTGGCGCTGATGACCCCACCAAAAATTGGTTTGAAACACTGTGAAATACCTTCTAAAACACTAAATGATGCCTTTGGGATTACTTAGAACTGGTTTTAAGTTGATAAAAAAATCTGACCAAAATTCAACTTTTTAAAGAACATACTATAGTCTTATGTTTTGACCACCAGGTGGCGCTGATGACCCCACCAAATAATGGTTTGAAACGCTCTGAAATACCTCATTAAGCATCTGTTGATGCTTTTGCGATTATTTAGAATTGGTTTTAAGCTGATAAAAATTCTGACCAAAATTCAACTTTTCAAACAACATACTATAGTCTTATGTTTTGACCACCAGGTGGCGCTGATGACCCCACCAAAAACTAATCTGAAACACTCTGAAATACCTCATAAAACACTAATTGATGCCTTTTGGATGATTTAGAATTGGTTTTAAGTTGATAAAAATTCCGACCAAAATTCAACTTTTCAAAGAACATACTATAGTCTTATGTATTGACCACCAGGTGGTGCTGATGACCCCACCAAAAAATGGTCTGAAACACTCTGAAATACCTTATTAAACATGTTTTGATGCTTTTGTGATCATTTATAACTGGTTTTAAGTTGAAAAAAATTTTGACCAAAATTCAACTTTTCAAAGAACATACTATAGTCTTATGTTTTGACCACCAGGTGGCGCTGATGACCCCACCAAAAAATGGTTTGAAACGCTCTGAAATACCTCATGAAGCATCTATTGATGCTTTTGCGATTATTTAGAATTGGTTTAAAGTTGATAAAAAATTCTGACCAAAATTCAACTTTTCAAACAACATACTTATGGTGGTCTTATGTTTTGACCACCAGGTGGCGCTGATGACCCCACCAAAAACTAATCTGAAACACTCTGAAATACCTCATAAAACACTAATTGATGCCTTTTGGATGATTTAGAGTTGGTTTTAAGTTGATAAAAAATCTGACCAAAATTCAACTTTTCAAACAACACACTATAGTCTTATGTTTTGACCACCAGGTGGCGCTGATGACCTCACCAAAAAATGGTCTGAAACACTCTGAAATACCTGATAAAACATGAATTGATACCTTTTGGATTATTTAGAACTGGTTTTAAATTGATAAAAAATCTGACCAAAATTCAACTTTTCAAACAACATACTATCGTCTTATGTTTTGACCACCAAATGGCGCTGATGACCCCACCAAAAAATGGTTTGAAACGCTCTGAAATACCTCATTAAGCATCTATTGATGCTTTTGCGATTATTTAGAACTGGTTTAAAGTTGATAAAAAATTCTGACCAAAATGCAACTTTTCAAACAACATGGTATAGTTTTATGTTTTGACCACCAAATGGCGCTGATGACCCCACCAAAAAATGGTTTGAAACGCTCTGAAATACCTCATTAAGCATCTATTGATGCTTTTGCGATTATTTAGAACTGGTTTAAAGTTGATAAAAAATTCTGACCAAAATTCAACTTTTCAAACAACATACTTATGGTGGTCTTATGTTTTGACCACCAGGTGGCGCTGATGACCCCACCAAAAACTAATGTGAAACACTCTGAAATACCTCATGAAACACTAATTGATGCCTTTTGGATCATTTAGAACTGGTTTTAAGTTGATAAAAATTTTGACCAAAATTCAACTTTTCAAACAACATACTATAGTCTTATGTCTTGACCACCAGGTGGCGCTGATGACCCCACCAAAAATTGGTTTGAAACACTGTGAAATACCTTCTAAAACACTAAATGATGCCTTTGGGATTACTTAGAACTGGTTTTAAGTTGATAAAAAAATCTGACCAAAATTCAACTTTTTAAAGAACATACTATAGTCTTATGTTTTGACCACCAGGTGGCGCTGATGACCCCACCAAATAATGGTTTGAAACGCTCTGAAATACCTCATTAAGCATCTGTTGATGCTTTTGCGATTATTTAGAATTGGTTTTAAGCTGATAAAATTTCTGACCAAAATTCAACTTTTCAAACAACATACTGTAGTCTTATGTCTTGACCACCAGGTGGCGCTGATGACCCCACCAAAAAATGGTCTGAAACACTCTGAAATACCTTATTAAACATGTTTTGATGCTTTTGTGATCATTTATAACTGGTTTTAAGTTGAAAAAAATTTTGACCAAAATTCAACTTTTCAAAGAACATACTATGGTCTTATGTTTTGACCACCAGGTGGCGCTGATGACCCCACCAATAAATTGTGTGAAACACTCTGAAATACCTCATTAAACATCTTTTGATGCTTTTGGGATTACTTAGAACTGGTTTTAAGTTGATAAAAAATCTGACCAAAATTCAACTTTTCAAAGAACATACTATAGTCTTATGTTTTGACCACCAGGTGGCGCTGATGACCCCACCAAAAAATGGTTTGAAACGCTCTGAAATACCTCATGAAGCATCTATTGATGCTTTTGCGATTATTTAGAATTGGTTTTAAGTTGATAAAAATTCTGACCAAAATTTTGACCTTCTAAAATACTAAATGATGCCTTTGGGATTACTTTGAACTGGTTTTAAATTGATAAAAAATCTGACCAAAAATTCAACTTTTCAAAGAACATAGTATAGTCTTATGTTTTGACCACCAGGTGGCGCTGATGACCCCACCACAAATTTGCTTGAAACACTCTTAAATACCTCATAAAACACTAATTGATACCTTTTGGATTATTTAGAACTGGTTTTAAGTTGATAAAAAAATCTGACCAAAATTCAACTTTTCAAAGAACATACTATCGTCTTATGTTTTGATCACCAGGTGGCGCTGATGACCCCACCAAAAAATGGTCTGAAACACTCTGAAATATCTCATTAAACATCTTTTGATGCTTTTGGGATCATTTAGAACTGGTTTTAAGTTGATAAAAAATCTGACCAAAATTCAAGTTTTCAAACAACATAATATAGTTTTATGTTTTGACCACAAGGTGGCGCTGATGACCCCACCAAAAATTGGTTTGACACACTCTGAAATACCTTCTAAAATACTAAATGATGCCTTTGGGATTACTTTGAACTTGTTTTAAATTAATAAAAATCTGACCAAAATTCAACTTTTCAAAGAACATACTATAGTCTTATGTTTTGACCACCAGGTGGCGCTGATGACCCCACCAAAAAATGGTCTGAAACACTCTGAAATGCCTTATTAAACACCTTTTGTTATCATTTAGATCTGGTTTTAGATTGATAAAAATTTTTTCCAAAATTCAACTTTTCAAACAACACACTGTAGTCTTATGTTTTGACCACCAGGTGGCGCTGATGACTCCACCAAAAAATGGTTTGAAACACTTTGAAATACCTCATTAAGCATCTATTGATGCTTTTGCGATTATTTAGAGCTGGTTTTAAGTTGATAAAAATTTTGACCAAAATTCAACTTTTCAAAGAACATACCTTAGTCCTGTGTTTTGACCACCAGGTGGCGCTGATGACCCCACCAAAAACTAATCTGAAACACTGTGAAATACCTCATAAAACATCTTTTGATGCTTTTGGGATCATTTAGAACTGGTTTTAAGTCAGTAAAAATTTTGACCAAAATTCAAGTTTTCACAGAACATACTCTAGTCTTATGTTTTGACCACCAGGTGGCGCTGATGACCCCACCAAAAGTTGGTTTGAAACACTCTGAAATACCTTCTAAAATACTAAATGATGCCTTTGGGATTACTTTGAACTGGTTTTAAATTGATAAAAAATCTTACTAAAATTCAACTTTTCAAAGAACATAGTATAGTCTTATGTTTTGACCACCAGGTGGCGCTGATGACCCCACCAAAAATTGGTTTGAAACACTGTGAAATACCTTTTAAAACACTAATTGATACCTTTTGGATTATTTAGAACTGGTTTTAAGTTGATAAAAAAATCTTACCAAAATTCAACTTTTCAAAGAACATACTATAGTCTTATGTTTTGATCACCAGGTGGCCCTGATGACCCCACCAAAAAATGGTTCTAAACACTCTGAAATACCTCATTAAACATCTTTTGATGCTTTTGGGATCATTTAGAACTGGTTTTAAGTTGATAAAAATTTGACCAAAATTCAACTTTTCAATGAATATACTGTAGTCTTATGTTTTAACCACCAGGTGGCGCTGATGACCCCACCAAAAATTGGTTTGAAACACTCTGAAATACCTTCTAAAACACTAAATGATGCCTTTGGGATTACGTAGAACTGATTTTAAGTTGATAAAAAATCTGACCAAAATTCAACTTTTCAAACAACACACTATAGTCTTATGTTTTGACCACCAGGTGGCACTGATGACCCCACCAAAAAATGGTTTGAAACGCTCTGAAATACCTCATTAAGCATCTATTGATTCTCTTGCGATTATTTAGAACTGGTTTTAAGTTGATAAAAATTCTTACCAAAATTCAACTTTTCAAACAACATACTATAGTCTTATGTTTTGACCACCAGGTGGCGCTGAAGACCCCACCAAAGACTGATCTGAAACACTCCTAAATACCTCATAAAACACTAATGGATGCCTTTTGGATTATTTAGAACTGTTTTTAAATTGATAAAAAGTTTGTCCAAAATTTAACTTTTCAAACAACATACAACAGTCTTGTTTTTACCACCAGGTGGCGCTAAAGACCCCACCAAAAACTGATCTGAAACACTCTGAAATACCTTATTAAACATCTTTTGATGCTTTTGTGATCATTTATAACTGGTCTTAAGTTGAAAAAAAATTTGACCAAAATTCAACTTTTCAAAGAACATACTATAGTCTTATTTTTTGATCACCAGGTGGCGCTGATGACCCCACCAAAAATTGGTTTGAAACACAGTGAAATACCTTATTAAACATCTTTTGATGCTTTTTTGATCATTTAGAACTGGTTTTAAGTCAATAAAAATTTTGACCAAAATTCAACTTTTCAAACAACACACTATAGTCTTATGTATTGACCACCAGGTGGCGCTGATGACCCCACCAAAAAATGGTCTGAAACACTCTTAAATACCTCATAAAACACTAATTGATACCTTTTGGATTATTTAGAACTGGTTTTAAGTTGATAAAAAATCAGACCAAAATTCAACTTTTCAAACGACATACTTTAGTCTTATGTTTTTACCACCAGGAGGCGCTGATGACCCCACCAAAAATGGTTCCAAACATTCTGAAATACCTCATTAAACATGTTTTTTTTTTTTTTTTTCCGGATCATTTCGAACTGTTTTTTGTATTTTTTTTGGTTAATAGTAAAACTTTGGTACTCTACTATCTAAGGTCTTTGGCAAATACTTAAGAAAACCTGACTGAATGTAGTTGTTACTTTGTAAAGTGTCAGAACACTCAACTCAGTGGTAGGTTTAATTTCACTTTTATTTTGCTTTTTAAAAACAAAACATTTTCTTTAGAATCTATGAAAAAACAAGGTTAAGTAAAAAAGGTACAAAAGTAAAAAAGAAAAGATGAAAAATGCACTAAACTCAAAAGTCCACAGATGTTTGGTACGTTTGAACCGACATCATTCAAAGTAAAAATAAGTAAAATGTGTTTTTTTTTCAGTCTTAGCAGCTCAGTGCAGTCATGGGTTTGGCTCATACAGCTTATACGCAACACATCTGTAAAACCATCAAGACAAAATAGAAACATAGTCATTTTTAAAGATTTCCAGCATTTCACGTCCTTGGTGGTTTGTTCCGTCATGATGGTTGAACAAACTCCGGCATTAATAAAGATAAAGGCTCTGCTGATGTAACACTGAAACTCACAAACCAAACAAACACATACGAACAGAAGTACACGTACAAACAGTGGCTTGATCAATAAATAGATCCAAACAGACTGGACTCAGGTTAACCAGCTGAAAACCTGGTACATGAATGAGTGAACGTAGAACATGTAGATTTCCTGGCTGAGTCTGTCTTCATAATAAATTATCTGAATAAGATATTTTCCACATTTCTGTTCCTTAAACGTGTTTTGAGTCTGTGTTCGATAATCAATATGATCTACATTTTCAATCTAACCGATCTATACTTTTACTATTTACATGTATATGCCAGCATAATCTTAAAAATAAATAATGAATATGGAGCCATCTGAGACAAATATTAACGTCATAAAACCTTCTCTCATAGTTTGTTGATTCTTCAGCTGTTCTGTAATAGAATCAGATGCTTCACCATTCGTGCATGAAAACAGTCGTTCCATGTCATCATTTCTCTTCTGGCAGTGGAGACGTTTTCCCTGATAACTGTGGTTCTTGCAGCTGTTTAGTCCAGTCTTTAAAGCATGGGTGTCAAACATTCGGCCCATGGGCCAAACCCCCCCCCCCCACAAAGGGTCCAATCTGGCCCCGGGGATTAATTTGTACAAATTTTCGTACAAAATGAACATGTTTTGAATGGTTTTCTGAAACGGTGAAGCTCCACGGTGTGGTCGACTAAAGGCCCGTTCATGCTCACTTTACATTCGTAAATAGGTCAGACAGTTTCCGATGGCGTCAAGCATCACTGCGTTCATACTTAGCCTTATGCTCAACCACCGGGGGGCGCTGGTGACCCCTTGACAAATGGTTTGAAACACAATGAAATACTCAAAAGTCATTAATTGATGCCTTTGGGATTATTTAGACCTGGTTTTAAGTTAATTTAAAATCTGACCAAAATTGAACTTTTTCAAGTATGTAGTATAGCCTTATACTTGACCAGTGGGGGGCGCTGACGACCCCGACAAGTGGTTTGAAACGCTCTGAAACGCCTCATAAAACACTAATTGATGCGTCCATTGCATTAGAATGAGTGTTTGTCAATCCATCCACCAGAGGGCGCCAATTTCAGTTAACGTACTGTTCAAATACCGCGAAGAAGAGTAACGATTTTTGAGATGAAGAAGACGGTCAAAAACAACAAATATAGCAACGACGGAGGTTTTACTCATGTAGATACTAATGTTAATATTGAGAAGGCTAGTTGTCTTAAATATGTTGGTAATTTTTCACTAACACAAAATCGCTCTTTGAAAAGTTCTGCCATTTCTGGAGATTATTTTCTTCAAATCTCAGCACTGCCCCCTGTGGTTAGTGGTGGTACTGCTGCGTATTCTCTGTTTGGATTCGCATCCGCAAACTCCCAGAAGACAGACAGAAATACAGACGTGATGAAGGCAGAGGACAGACAGAACACGTGTGTCTGTGTATGTATGTGTCTTTAACGTAGAGCACAGGTGTCAAACATGCGTCCCAGGGGCCAAATCTGGCCCCCCCCGCCACGCCAAAGGTTCCATTCCGGCCCTGCAGGATGAAAGTGCAAAAAAGAACCTGAACAGTCCAGGTTGTCCAAATCCTTTTGGTTCAGGTTCCACATACAGACCAATGTGATCTGCAGCAAAAATAACAACACAATAACGCAGAAATAATGACAACCACAAATGTTCTTTGTGAAAAATTATGTGGAAAAAATTGAAGTGAAGAAAATAACATTACTCTGTGGAAATATTTAGATTTACAAAACTATTCTTTCACAATAAAATGCAAATAAATACATAAATGAAAACAAAGATGAACAACCTGAAATGTGCAATTTGAACAATATTCTGCCTGTTCCTAAATGTTTGGTGCATTTATGGATCCACTGGGATCTGCAGTTGTGTTCATAATAACAGATGGAATATTGGAGAAACTGTTCAAATTTTAGTTCCAAACTCCAAAATTTGAACAATATTCTGCCTGTTCCCAAATGTTTATGGAACACTGTGTGTAAATGTACATGTAGAAATAATAAATCGAGGTATAATTTTGTTAAAATTGCACAAATTTTTCAAATGAAATTTCAGTTTTTTCAGGTTATTCACATTTTTTTTTTGTAAAATGTAAATATTTTCATAATTTAATTGGGGTTTTTTGTACTAAAACAAAAAGAAAACTTGGAGTTGTCATTATTTATAGGTTATTAAGTCATTATTTGACTGGTCTGGCCCGCTTCAGATCAAATTGGGCTGAATATGGAACTGAACCAGAATGAGTTTGACAGCCTGACGTAGAGCATGAACGGGCCTTTAGACGATCAGCGGACAGATTCCACTGTCTGCAGGATGAGCTCACTGTTGACAAAGACTAAAATATAAACATGGCTGCACTTCTAATTAAAACCCATCAGTCTCGTCGTGGTTGCTTTTTTAATCCTCAGTATGTGGAGCTGTGGGGGGTGTGTGAGGACCGTCCCCTTGACGTCCATGTGGTCTGCTGCAGACCCTGGTGGTATCTCAGTCCTGAGGCCAGAGCCCAGGCCATGTGTCTGGAGGTGTGTTTCATAGTCTGAGCGGCTCGGATGGCTCTGTCCAGAGACCGGTCCACGGAGTCCCGCCTCTCTGATGATGACGAGCGTCTCCACCTCCCCTCCCCATGACCTCTGACCTCTGAGGGAGCGCTCATGCTTTTGCTTGGAGACACAAAGAGTGGTGGTGGGTAGTAGAGCCTGTGGAAACATGGAGCTGTTACTGATGTTATCAGTGGTAAAGTGTCTCTAACAGTGAGAGCTAAGAATGTGGCGATACGATACAAATGACAATACTAGGATCATGATATGGTATATCACAATATATCATGATACTGTTAAAAAGGCTTTTTTTTTTTATTGTTTTTTTTTTTTTTTGAAAGATTATCTCCTGGAAGAATTGAATTACATCAGAAATCTGCACAAACACTAAATACATTTTTGTTTGATCACAACAGGATCTAATGTTATATCACAAATAGGGCTGTTAGAAGATATCGGTTCTGCAATATATCGCGATATTTCATTTCACAATACTTTATCGATATTAAAAACTACTGTATGGATATTTTTAGGTATTTATTCAAATGCAGATATTGCAGAGGTTCATAGTAGTTTTTTTGTTTTTGTTTTTGTTTATATTTTATGTTGTGACAATAGTTGTGAACTAATAGAATATGAACATTTGAACAGGATCTGAAACTGTAATGACTGTAAAACATGATCTAAGTTTTCACGGACGAATATTTTTGACATAACATTAGATCCTGTTGTGATCAAATAAAAATGTATTTAGTGCTTGTGTATGTTTCTGATGTAATTTAATTCTTCCAGGAGATAATCTTTCAAAAAAAGAAACAAAACCAATACAAAAATGCCTTTTTAACAATGTCATATCGTGATATATCGTATCGCCACATTCTTGCCAATACACAGCCCTAATCACAAAATATTCCTCTTTGAAAACTTAAATCATGTTTTATAGTCATTACAGTTTCAGATCCTGTTCAAATGTTCATATTCTATTAGTTCACAACTATTGTCACAACATAAAATATAAACAAAAAAAACCCCAAAAATGAACCTCTGCCAAATCGGCATTTGAATAAATACCTAAAAATATCAATACAGTACTTTTTAATATCGATATAATATTGTGAAATGAAATATCGCGATACATTGCAGAACCGATACTTTCTAACAGCCCCAGTGATAGGAGTCATATTTTCTTTCTAGATTCCAGTACAGAATGAAATGAAGGTCTGTTCAGTGTTTTTCAGTCTCTGCATTCATCAGTGTTTGAGCTGTGGAGGAAATGACCATAATAAGTGAAGTGTGTGTGTGTGCGTGTGTGTGTGTGTTACTTACAGCAGTGGTGGATACACTGGTGTGTTGTGCTGAGTCCAGTGTGTGTTTGCGTCAGGTCGACTGTTGGAGTTTCTGCGATAGTCTGTGAATGACACAGCAGGTCAAGAGCTCCGTTAAACACTCTGAATAATTAAACCGCGGCACTAATTTATGTTCTCAGGCTCAGACTGTGGAGGAGAGTCAGCTACTGACTCCAGTGATGTCACACACTGTGCTGTAAGTGCTTTACAATCTACACTACATGGACAAAAGTATGTGGACACGTTGAATTCAGGTGTTTCTTTTCTAACAGGGCTCTGGGATACAAAACAATAATGACTAATGTTATAATATAGTTTCATATTATGGGATACATATTATTGCTTTGGTTAGTTTCCTCAGAGATGGTTTTTACTTAATTTCTCTGAACATTGATTTTTTTTTTAAATCAATTTTAAATGTTCTTCCTCTAAATTTCTAAAATATTTCTCATGTTCTGACTGTAAATAATTTTCTACCACAACTAACCATCTACTTTAATCACATCTCACTGAGGAAGAAAACTCTCCCATTAAACTTTAAGGAAATATTGATATTTATAAACTATATGGACACAAATATTGGGAGCAGCTGTAGACACATCATGTCTACAGCTGTAAAATATCCTGTTCATGATGATTTGACATATAAATCTAAGTAAAAACCATCTCTGAGGCATTTTGGAAGCAAAGATAATTAATATAAGATAAAAAGATAACAAAACTAACCAATGAAATTCAGTTGCAAAGATGAGTGAAAAGGGTCTAACAGTGATGTTTAAACCTACAATTTTGGCAACAGGTTAAATGCAGTGAAACTAGTATTAGTATGAGTTCAGTGACTAAAGATTTATGGACCTTCAAGATTGTAAAAATGAAATTCCATTAAATGTTTAGTGTTTCAGACCTAATATCTTAAACCTGTAGTTCAGCCTTCTTAAAGGAGCCGCTGATCTGATGGTACTAGGGATGTGACGATATGAAAATTTCATATTATGGTTACTGTGACCAAAATTATGACGATTACCATTATTATCACGGTATTGTTGAAATTGTGCTCAAAATGTTCAAAAAGTACTGATGCACACTGAAATAATTTAACCAAGCTGTATTAAAAAAAAAAAACACAAAAAAACTAATAAAATAATTGGCACAATGTCCCTTCTGTTGCAGAAACATTCAAATATTAACCCTTAGAGGTCTGAGCCTATTTTGTCTGGGTTTTTTTTCAGTCCTTTTGATTTTGCCCTTATATACTATATAAACAAATGTTTCCTATACCCATGTTTGGGATCTGTTTTTTTTCAGCACAACTTCATTTATGTCAACTGCCTATTATTAAAAGGCCAGAAAACACACGCACACAAAAAAAGTATATAAAATCCGATTTGAAAAATGTATATACTTTATTGCATAAATAACACACAGATGCTTAACGAACCTTTTCAAAGACTTTGAAAGTGAATATTCGTTCCAAATATTAGGTATAGACAATTAAAATTGTAATAAATTAAAACTATACTCAAATATTTGACATAAAAGCAGATCTTTACGTTGGCGTTTTCTCCGGAAAAGTGCAGTAATCAAACACGGTTATCATGAGAATTAGAATTTAAATGGTAATACTAACCGTCTGCATTTTTACCGCAGTTTATCGTTATACCGGTAATCGTTAAATCCCTAGATGGTACTGACCTGGTCCAGGGCTGGTGAACGGTTCAGGGCGTCCACAGATCAGACAGTGATGAGGCGAGTGGTTCAGTACTGCAGCTCCAACAGACTCTGACGGAAAAGAAACACATCACTTATCCATTACAGATCAGACTCTGCTTTAAAGTGAACCTGTACTGGTCATGTTTATGGCATTAATTGTGTTTGGTGTTTTACTCACAAGCAAGAGAGGCACAAATTCAGTGAAAAATTCACCATAAATGCACCACACTGGACCTTTACATTATGTGAATTACAGGCAGGGGAAGAACCTATGGCAGCTGGGGGGGCAGCCATTACCGACCACAAGTGACGTCCATCATCATTGACTGATTGATTACCATCATTGATTCCGGGCAATGAGTGTAAGTAAACAAGCAGCAGTCAGTGAGTGAGATTGAGTTTAAGTACGTGTTTGCACTTGTTTGCAAGGTTCTAACAGTTTTGGATTTTTCATTATCGTTTAGTTTTATTTAGTTTTGACTTTTTTTCTCTAATTCAGTTAGTTTTAATTCCTTTTTAGAGCAGGTTTGCTAGTTTTTATTAGTTTTCGTTTTTTTTTCTAAATGCTTAGTTTTAGTTTAGTTTTAGTATTAATTGTAGTTTAGTGGTCTCTTTTCTCTCCTTCTCTGTTGTCGTATTCAAATAAATCCCAGACAGGACTCTGCTGCTTTCTCCCAACTTTAGTCTCCATGTTTCCGGGTAGAGTGGGGACCAGAAGACGACTGGAAACCACAAGTGAACACAAGTGACGGACCAAAAAGTGTCGTATGGTGACAGCACAGAAAATTGCTAGAGCAAAATAAAGAGATTTTAAATCAATCTGACATTGACAAAGACAAAAACGAAGGGAATTTTATCCATAATTTTTATACGTTAAAGTTACTTTTATAAGCACACAATACAGTTTCAGTTAGTTATTGTTTTTTTCTTTAATTGTAGTTTTTATTTATTTCAGTTAACGAAAATATTTTTACAATTCTAGTTTTCGTCATTTCGTTAGTTTTCGTTAACGATAATAAAATTGGTTGTTTGTGCATAATTGAAATTATTCTGTTCAAATGTCAACGCTGCCTCCACGGTTCCTGCTAGTGCTGCTCTGTATTCTCCATCTGGGTACAGATCTGCAAGCTCCCCCGGAAAACAGGCAGAATTATGTATGTAATGTACACAGGGGACGGACAGAACGCTCCGTCTGCATCCGTCTGCGTGTTTAACGTAAAGCATAAATGAGCCCTTAGTTGGAACTGGATCTGGGTTCTGTTTAAGTTAAACAGGCTGGGTGCAGTGCACAGCCGGGGGGGCTCTGTAGCCTGGCCAGCCGTCCGGTTTCCTCAGTGTATTCGACAATAACCAAACAGTCTGGAATTGGGCCAGTCGCAGTCCTGTGAAATATGCCTGATATATTTTATACTGGACCAGTCACAAGTCTGGGGGGGCGGGTGTTTCGCAATGCGTCATAAGCACAGACTTCTTTTTGTCATGAGTCAAAGTCAGTTCTAAGTCCACAAATCTCTTTATGACTGTTGTTTGTTTGTTTGATTCAAAAATAAGGACTGAATTGATTACACCCTGTTTTCTTAAGTTTTTCTAACAAAAGCGCCTTGTCCGTCTTGTCTGTGATTGCTTCACTCAGCACCTGTTAGTCCCGCCTTCATTTTTGGATTCAAGCCCTGCCATTCCAGACGGATTTCTCCTCCAGAAAGGCGGATGGCCGGTCACACTAGGTCAGTGGTTTCCATCCTTTTTTGGCTCATGACCCCATTTTTACATCACAAATTTCTGGTGACCCCAGAACTGAGACATGTTTTTGCTAAAAGTAATTTGTTTTTGATCATGTAATAGTTTGCTATACTATATTGCAAATAAATGTTAATTTTAGAGGACATCTGAATGAATGAATGAATGAATGAATGAATGAATAAATTTATTTTTGGTTTTACATCAGTCATTGTACTAGTACATCAATTGTAATAAACATAAAAACCAAAAAAGGAATAGGCTACAAGCAAAAGCTTATTTTTTTGCCTATCCTTTTCAACTAATACACTGCTTACGTCAACTTAAATGTGTACAGCATCGAGCATTCACACCATAATAACAAATTTAAAAAAAAAAAAAAAGTCAACAACAGAAACACATCTACCATCTCAATTCAATATTTCTGAATAATTTAAACTTAAAGTACTCTTTTTTTTTTTTTTAAACTTTGCCAAAGGAGTAGATAACTTAAATGCATTCCACAATTTTACACCCACAGTCCCAATTCATTTAGACTTCACATCTGCCCCCACTCTAATCCACTCACACATATCAAAATCTCTGAAATTCAAATTACTCGCTCTTAATTCCAAGAAACCACACCTGAACTTTGTAACAATACTATTTTCATCCTTCATGTTCCCTATACCTATTTAGAAACAATTCTTTATACCTCTTTTTAAATACATTTATGTTTATACTTTCCTTTATCTCCTGTTCTAGATTGTTCCACAAAGTCACTCCACAGCTTGTCATGTCATTTAGTCTATATAATGTATATTATTATGGACAGAGGCAGTAAATCCAGGTGTAGATTACTGCACAAAGGGAGAATTTGATTTTCCTTGGTCAGGATCTGTCCAGTCAGTCCAGCTGTGATTTACAAGGAGGACAATTAATACTGAACAAACAAGAACTGAAACTATGAATTATGAAAGAGCTGCAGCATCTGAAACTGACCACACTGAACATTTGACAGATAAACAGAACCACAGTGCTGCAGTTTCACACTCACAGTTTGTCTTTTATGGATTGGGATTGTCTCTGTCAACTCACCATAGATTTTTTTTTTAGTACGTTTTTCGAATTTTTTTTATCAAGTACTAGAAATTTCAGTCCCGGCCCCAAGGTTGAAAAACACTATATGGTACACTAGGTGCTCTGGCCGGCTGTGCTCGGTGCACAGCTGGGCTCTGTGTCCGGCTCCAACCAATGACAGCAGATTTCTGTGAGTAGGTCGTCTTGCAAAATTCTAATATTAACACGAGTCGTCTGGAAATGTCATTTGAAAATGAGCCGTAACAGTGTTTTTCAATCTTGGGGTCGGGACGCCATGTGGGGTTGCCTGTGACTCAAATGAAGTCACCTGAAATTTATAGTAATGGATAAAAATTAAGAAAAACTTACTAATAAAAAAAAAAAAAACATGTTGAGTTGACAGAGACAATCCCAGTCCATAACAGACATGACAAACTGTGGTTGTGAAACTGCAGCACTGTGGTTCTGTTTCTGTGTCAAATGTTCACTGTGGTCAGTTTCAGATGCTGCAGCTCTTTCATAATTCATAGTTTCAGTTCTTGTTTGTTCAGTATTAATTGTCCTCCTTGTAAATCACAGCTGGACTGACTGGACAGATCCTGACCAAGGAGAATTCAATTCTCCCTTTGTGCAGTAATCTACACCTGGATTTACTGCCTCTGTCCACAATAATAGACATTATATAGACTAAATGTCCTCTAAAATTAACATTTATTTGCAACATGGCATAGCAAACTATTACATGATCAAAAACAAATTAATTTTAGTAAAAAATGTCTTTGTTTTGGGGTCACCAGAAATGTGTGATGTTAAAATGGGGTCACGAGCCAAAAGAGGTTGGAAACCACTGGACTATAATGTAAGTTACCTGAGGGAACCACTAGTATTATCTGTGGTCTTTGGAAATAACTAGAAATGAATCCAGAGCTCTGTAAAGGTATGAATGGAAAGACACACGACAGCATCTTGTCTTCTTTGTAATTATTTATTCTTACGTTTGGTTTGTCCTGGTCCTGTCAAACACTGAGGACAAACAGGAGCTGTGCTTGGTCTGCCGTCGGGTTCATCTGCTGTTTGAGGTGGTCGTTGTGAGGGTGTCTGAGTAGATCTGGACACTCTGTGAGTGGACGTCTGTGGCTCTGAAACTGGGGGGAAAAAATGCACATTTTGCGTTGTTAATTAATAATGTGCCATTATTTAATGATTTTTAAATATTACATTCATTCTTAAAAATGCTGATTTATGGTTCCACATGTGTGTGAATACGATCAGACTTAAATCCACATGTTGAGTGTTTGGATTTAATGTACAGTAGATTTATCTTGGTTAGAAGTCAAAGTATTAGTTAACACAGTGAAGTACGTTCTGTTGGAGGACTTACTGCTGTTAGTCGGTGGTCTGTGTGCAGATCTGGATCTGGGCTGGATCGTTCGTCTCAGTGCTGAATTGTCCACGTCATCAGTCCGTCTCTCTGTGCTTCCTTTTCTGATTTCACTCCTTTGTTTCTCAGACCTGATGATGATGATGAAGATGAAGATGAGCAGAGCTAAACACATCAGTGAATTATTACCTTATTAGGTATAATTATTAGGTATTGTGATCACTTTGCTTTGTATGTTTGCGTGTGTGTGTGTTTGTTTGTTAGCAAGATAACTCAAAAAGTTATGGACAGATTTTCATAAAATTTTCAGGAAATGTTGATACTGGCACAAGGAAGAAATGATGAAATGTTGGTGGTGATCTGGGGGGGAGGGCAGATCTGTCTTGGCGGAGGTCTGCGCTCTCCGAGTGCTTTTCTTGTTTACATGTGTGATTCAGTGTACAACAGGACTTTGAACTAGTACTGGTATTGGAAACAGTACGTTCTGTTTTGTGGGAATTATTCTGATTATGATATGTGTATTAGTTATAATTATCATAGTTGTTCAGACTGGAGTCGAGATGCACAACCAAAAGAAAAGCCCACATTTCTACCCCCCACCCTTTTTTTTTTCTGTCAAACAACCTTAGGTACCATGAAAGGCGCTATAAGTCCAGGTTCATATTATTATTATTATGAACAGAGCAACATTCTAATAGTTTTGGATTTTTCATTATAGTTTAGTTTTATTTAGTTTTGACTCTTTTTCCTCTAATTCAATTTGTTCATATTCAAGTTCATATTTTTTTGTAAACATTTTCATGTAATTTAACTTTTTTTTTCACACTAAAACAAGAAGAATTTGGAGTTGACACTATTTCTATGTTATTATGACAGTATTTTACTGATCTGACCCACTGGTGATCATATTTGGTCTGTATGTGGAACCTGAACTAAAATGATTAATATCTTCAGTGTCATTTTTGCTTTTCACAAATTCATCCCACGTATGTTTGACAACTGTGACGTAGACAGTTTGACAGAACTACTGTCTTTTTCAGAATAAGGACCACAAACAGAGTATAATGAGTAGGGCTGTGTACCGGCAAGAATGTGGCGATACGATACAAATCACAATACTAGGTTCACAATACGATATATCACGATATTTGTTGTTGTTTTTAAATTGTACAACTTTTTACGTTTTTAATCTATTCTTGTATTTTACTGTTATTTTGGTTTTTATTTATTTTTCTGTACAGCGCTTTGGTCCACTGTGGTTGTTTTAAAGTGCTTTACAAATAAAGTCGGATTGGATTGGATATATCGTGATACTGTTACAAAACCAATTTTTTGTTTGTTTCTTTTTTAAAAATGATTATTTCCTTGAAGAGTTGAATTACATCAGAAATCTGTACAAATACTAAACACATTTTTATTTGATCCCAACAGGATCTAATGTTGTATCACAAAATGTTCCTGTGTTCAAACTTAAATTATATTTTACAGACATTACAGTTTCAGATTCTGTTCAAATGTTCAGATTCTATTAGTTCAGAACTAACATCAGAACAGGATTTGAGTTCAAACCCAACAAAGGAACGAACATTATTTAATAAAAGTGTTAAGTAATAATAAAGAAAATATAAACAAAAAAGAAAAACAAAAATGAACCTCCACAATACCTGCATCTGAATAAATACCTAAAAATATCGATACAGTACTTTTTAATATCGATACAGTATTGTGAAATGAAACATTGCGATATATTTTAGAACCGATATTTTCTAACAGCCCTAACACTGACACTGGTTTGGATCCCACTGACCTGGTGTGAGGTGCTGGTGTGTTTTGGGGAGCGTTGTGTTCAGCTGAAGCTGATCCTCCCACTGTGTTCTTCATATAACCTTCGAACCACTCCTTCAGTCTGTTCACTTCAGCCTGCAGACGCTGAGCCTCACTGAAAACACACACACACACACACACACACACACACACACACACCACAAAACTTTACATCTTATGGCACATCTGAACCATGGTATGTGGTCCTGAAAAGTCATAAGTCCTGATGTGAAGGGTGAAGTCCTGCACCGCAAAAGCATCCAAATGTATGTGTACACACACACACACACACACCGTGCACAAACACACAACATGCAGCCTCGTTACTCACGCATCATAACCTCCCTATCGCCCGCCTCTGGAATAAAATACATGAGAATCTGGAGTTAAAACGATACAGATGACACACGTGGTTCTGGTGGTGGACTCTGCAGGTCCTGGTCTGAGTGGGACCTGCTGGAAAACCCTGAGTGGTCTGGGTTTGGGTCTGAGGCCACATTCGGCTCAACAGTGGGGCGTAGACCTGGATGCAGGGGGGGTGGTCAACAGCTGCGTCCACACGTACGCTCACCTGTGTTTTGCCGTCTGACTGGAGCTCACAGCTCGGAGGCGATCGCCATGGTGACGCGGCGCAGCAGCGGAGGGGCTCAAGTGGGAGCTGTGGGCGGAGCCTGTGGAATCAGCGAAGTGGTCACTGTCGTTTTCAGACACAGAGGGCGCTGCAGAGAGACGCATAAACTGTTAAAGAACCTGGGCTCAGATGTAGTTTTAATATGAGAAGATACAAAACTAATGAGACTGAGCTTATGGAATCATGTCGTTGGTCACGCCAGTTCTTATTAGAGGTGTGTATCGGCAAGAATCTGGAGGTACGATACAAATCACAATACTAGAATCACAATATGATATATCACAATACTGTTAACAAGGCAATATTTCTAATTACACCAGAAATCTGCACAAACACTAAACAAATTTTTATTTGATCAGAACAGGATCTAAGGCTATATCACAAAACTTTCATATCTAAAAACTTCAGTCATGTTTCAGGGACATTACAGTTTAAGATCCTGCTCAAATGTTCATTTTCTATTAGTTGTGGATAAAATGAATAGTGGACAGTCCTTGAATCATCCAACATCATACATTATTTTTGTGCAAACCCAGCAGAGGAGCTAACATCCATCTCTCAGACAGAACAAAGTGCTTTTAGGATGATTGAAAGAACCATTATTTAACTAAACAGTGTTAAACTAGAAAAGCACCTGGAGAGCGCAGACCTCCGCCAAGGCAGATCAGTGTGGTTAATAAACCAGACGTGGTGAATAAAAGTGTCAGGCTGTAACATGTGAGTGAGTTCAGGAGCTGAATGCTGAAACTCCTGATAAAACATGGACTCACGGGGGTCGCTGTCCAGTCCAGACTCACTGCTTTCACTGTGGGTTCTGGGTGGATGCTGTGTGGAGGAGCAGCAGGAGGAGGAGGAGGAGGAGATGCGCCTCCTCTCTGCTCGGTCCGTCCTCGCCGGCTGAGGCCTGACAGGAGCGTCTCCTCCTTTGCGTCTGATGGGAGGTGACGGAGCGGGACGCAGAGCCGAGTCTGTGACCGTCTGAGGTTTGACCGAAACGCTGTCGCAACGGAAACACAGAGATGGAAAACACACAGGATTTAATTAAAACAGAGAAAAATCACAACGATAAAGGCCGTCAGGTGTTTGACTGCAGCCGGGTGGTGGTGGTGGTGGGGGTTATGGTGCAGTGACAGTGTTTGTACCTGTGTGGCGCCCTCTGGTGGAGTGGACTGGCAGCTGCAGGAGTCAGACGGCTGCTCTCGGAGCCAATGAAGCCGCTGTCGGTCTCCGGGGAAATGACACCGTCCTGTTACAGAACAGACGGTAGAAGTGTGTCGGCCTGAGTGATGGGTGTTGGAGCCAAAATACAGTTTTGTTTGTTTATTCCTCTTTATTTTGACCTTAATTTAACCCTTTCATGCATGAATTATGAGAATCTTAATATTTTTTCCTGACTGTTTTTATTCCTCTTTAGGCTTGAAAAAAAAACAATGTGATTGAATTTTTTTTATGAACGTAGTTTTTCATGGAGTTACAAAAATGTCCACTCAGCTGGACACCATGTGTTTAATTTTTGAAGCAAAGAAACATGTGTTTACTGTCATACTGTGTGAAAACTGACAAAAATAATTTTTTTTAAATGTTGCTAATCTGATGTTTTCTCACCTTTTAACATACTATAATAGTAGTTATTACAGACTCAAATAATATGCAAAAAACAAAACAACAACTTCTTGTTTAAAAAAAAACCCCCAAAAACTGTTAATTACAGTCTAATGACAATTAGCAATTGATTTACATTCAAATATGTTGCTACAGATCAGGTTTCTCAAGAACTGCAAAGTTACAGTAACAGTATGAATTGCAGTGTATTATGGGATGGTGCATAAGTGTCCACTGTGTTGGTTGATATTCAATTCAATTCAATTCAATTTTATTTGTGTAGCCCAATATCACAACAAGGTTATCTCAAAGGGCTTTACAGAGTCAGTTGGATGTAAACAACAACAGTCAAATAAACAGCAAGAAAATGAGTAATGTCCAGGGCATCCCCCGTCCTTAGACCCTCCTTCTTGGCAAGGAAAAACTCAAACCCCGTGGGAAAAGGGAGAAACCTCGGGAAGAACCACAGTGAAGGAGGGATCCACTCCCATGGACGGACGGGCTATAGATGCACCAGGACACACAAGAGAACAGCTGGAGAAGAAGTGTCCTCTGCAGTGACCGCTATGCATGAAAGGGTTAATAGTTGTTTAGTGGGTGTGGCTGTGATGATCGCCACATGTGCAGTTCATCATGGGTGTTGGTAGGTTCCATAGACCTGCTGTGTGAGGTGGGCGGGGCGTGTGTGAGGACCGCCCCAAACAATTTTCTGACCGTGAGACACAGAATAAATTTAGTTGGTCGGCGTTTTCACTGTTTTTTATGTTAAGGAGCCAATTTTGTTTATTTATAGAAAGTACGTGGAACAACGACTGTGACCTAAACTGAACACTTGGACTTGATATCAGTGAATAAATGGATCGGCATATCCAAAGACAAAGAAAACCAGCCGGACATTCATTCATGCACGCGTCAAAAAATACAACAGGTTGGACCCTTCCACACCATAACAAGGTTATTATCGTTAACAAAAACTAATAAAATGACGAAAACTAGAATTGTAAAAAACATTTTCGTTAACTGAAATACATAAAAACTATAATTAAAAGAAAAAACGAGAACTAACTGAAACTGTATTGTGTGCTTATAAAACTAACTAAAACGTATAAAAATTATGGATAAAATTCCCTTCGTTTTTGTCTTTTTCAATGTCGGATTGATATGAAAGCGATTTATTTTGCTCTAGCAATTTTATCTAGTGGCACCATATGATATTTAAGGGTCCGTCACTTGTGTTCACTTGTGGTTTCCAGTCGTCGTCTGGTCCCCACTCTACCTGGAAACATGGAGACTAAAGTTGGGAGAAAGCAGCAGAGTCCTGTCTGGGATTTATCTGAATACGACGACAGAGAAGAAGAGAAAAGAGACGACTGAACTACAACTAAACTAAGCATTTAGAAAAAAAATGAAAACTAACAAAAACTAGCAAACCTGCTCTAATTAAAACGAACTGAATTAGAGAAAAAAAGCCAAAACTAAATAAAACTAAACTAGAATGAAAAATCCAAAACTATTCGAAGCTTGCACCGTAGTAGTGGCTGAAGGTAAAGCCACTACAGGGGGTCACATGCAGCGGGTGCTTCTATGAAACTGGTCCGAAAAACAGGACACGGGGGCTAAACGTTCAAACCAGATGTAGACTAATGTTCTGAAGCAGGTTTGGAAGCACTTTGGGTCTGTTTTAAAAATAAATACTTACTGAGATAAAAGAGAAACTATTTTTCAGATAAAACACATTTTTAGATTAATTTACATTATAATTTATACAAAAATCTGCATGTAACACAGTCAAAAGGACACGAAAATTATCCGCTACTGTTTTTTTTTTACATCTTTTTTCATATGCTGATTTTGTTGCATTTTGATCATTGTCATTCTTTGTTTTACTGTACAAATAAAATCTAAAAACCCTCCTCCTGCTTTTCCCAGTCCTAAATGTTCGATCCACGTTAAGGTCTGACCTGACACATCACCGTCCGTCTGACGCTCGTGGTTTTGGATTTGTTGTCCCTCCTCCTCCTCTCTGAAGCAGTGATCTCCCCCAGGCTGCTCATGCTGCTGCTGTGGGAGCGACCCACCCCCACAGGAACACTGGGTAAACTGGACGGGTGTCTGGAGGGTCCAGGTGGAGGAGGACTGGACCTGCTGCCACGAACAGGACTGGGATCGGATTTACTGTCAGTGAAGAAGAACAGAATCAGCTCCAGCTTCTTTAAGTATCTGCAGCTTAGAAATGTTATCAAATCAAAACAATGTTCTGACTCGACTGAATTATTCCCCTTTAGACAAGATTATGATAAAAAAAAAGGGATTATTTCAGAGTTCTGTCATTTTTTTTTTTACCCTCTTTCATCGGAAAATTCACAAAACAAACAAAATGCCTGGAAAGAAGATCAGTGAATTGCTGTGAACAAACCTTCCTCTCTACAAAATAACTTAAATTGAAAAAAAAAGTTTGAAAAGATGGAAACGTTTCATCGATTTTGTCCAAAACTTAAATATTACACTTGAAGAAGAATAAGGATTTTTAGGGACCATGTAGTTACCATGCCTGGGAGTCTTTGTTTTTTTGTTTTTTATTTATTTTTTTTTAATTTTATCTGAACTTTTATCTTAAAATATTATGTAAATATTTTTTAAAGATATTTATTTATTTATTTATTTTTACATTCCATCCATTTTGTTAAGATAGTTCCTTAATTTAAAACTTGATATTTTATTTCACTGTACACAATGTACTTGTTGTAATAGATTACTTTTTTTTATAATGTAAAAGAGAAGCTATGTTGTTGATCTTATTTTGTATATTCTCTGTAAAACTAAAATAAAAAAGTATTGTGGGGAAAAAAAAAACAAAAACAAAACATTAGTTCCATCTCCAGTAAACCGTGCAGCTGTACTCACACGTCTGTTTCCAGAATGTGTTTAATATGTTACTGTTCAAGGTTTAGAGCAGGGGTGTCAAACTCCAGTATCCTGCATGTTTTAGATGTTTCCCTCTTCCATCACACCTGGAATCCATTCCATCATTATCAGGCTTCTGCAGAACTTGATGATGAGCTGATCATTAATTGAACCAGGTGTGCTGGGAGAGGGAACTATCTAAAACATGCAGGATACCGGCCCTCCAGGACTGGGGTTTGACACCCCTGGTTTCGAGGATAAAAACCCTCTCGTGTATTTTCTGCACACTCACCTGTTGGGAGTTCCTCTCTGTGGTTCTGCGTTTCCTGTTGTTCGTCTCAGTCCTGCGTTGTCCTCGTTTCTGGTCTGGATTCTGGCTCTTGAACCCGTAGATGCGGGCGCCGCCTCCAGCAGGAAGATGTTTGATCGTCTGGGAAGCTCTTCGAAGCTTTGACGCCTGAACACAAAGGCCGAACGTTTACAGGATCAGCACCAGACAGTACATCCAACAACTGAAGACATGCAGAATGAAGTCAGGCCAGAGGTTTTAGTTTATTTTTTTTAGTATTCAATTTTGACATCAGAATTTCAAAAAGCTGTTTCATTCCGTTATGTTGCTTGTCACAAAATGGCGGCTTCAGTGTTTAACCCATGAGGATCCAGTGTGAGTTTTGTGGCACTTCCCAGGTGAATTTTTCTCTCTATTTAACCTTTCCTAAGGGATTTATCGCCATTTATTATATTATCCTCTGAATTTTGCATTTTTCCAGTGAAAATCATCTATTTTCCTATTTTTAATTTACTGATCATGTAGATGTTCATAAAAGCGCAGAGTAAATTCAAAGGTTATTATATCAAAACAGAAAAAAAACTGAAGAAAAGGAGAATTTTTCTTTTTTTAAATTTATTTTCTATTAAAGTTTTCTTGAACTGTTACAGTGGAAAGGTGAAACACATATACGTTGTTGAGTATTCAACCTTGTGATGATGAATCATGTCCTTGATAAGGTTGGACGTTCAGAACACACTCATAATCTCTTTATTCAGTCAAAACTATTGAAAATCCATGATCTTGTAAAATATTATACAGCAATAATCTTATTTAAAGCATTCAACAAATTACTACCAAGTAATGTACAAAAAAACTTCACAATTAGGGAGAGTACTCATAATTTAAGAGGTTTGGGAGATTTGGCATTACCCAAATATGGGACCACTGGTAAATGTTTTTGTTTGTCTGAATGTGGAGTGAAACTGTGGAACAGTCTGGACATCCAACACAAGCAACGGCAAAATATCCACTGATTTAAACTATTACATAAACAGATGGTCTGGTCCCAGTATAAAGATGGAGGGTCTTAAAACTGATGTTCCATCACTATTCTGTCTTAAATGTTCATGTCATTTAGTTGCTCTGTGTTGTCCTTTACCGTCTGCTGTCGTTCTGACCATCGCTGGGATGCGCTGCCTTTTACCATTAGTGCTGTTGTAGATTTTTTTTTTCTTGCCATTATTGGTCTGTAATTATTGCTGTTCTTTACCACTTGTGCTATTGTAGTTTTTTGTTTTTACCATTGTTGGTCTGTAATTATTATAATGTAAGTTGACTGTTAACTGTTACCATGGTAACACCACCGGGAATGTACTTTGTTTCTATTTTTCACACACATTTTGGTTCTATGATGTAAATACTGCCACATGAGTTCATTCTAATTCGGTTTAGGCCTATTTTTGTTCTATTTTGTTCATTGTTCTGGTTTGAAGTCAAAGGACAGGAGTGAGGATTTAAAATGTTCTTATGTTCAGTTATTTGATGATGAGAATGGGGGTGGGATTAAATACGTTTTTCTTCTTCCCACTCCTTTTCGAGTACAGATGAATGATTTTTTTTTTTTAAATTTTGAATTTGCTTGTATTCTGTAAATGCTTGAAATAAACAAACGAATGAATGAATGAATGTCTGGTAGTAGCAGAAGTGGTGGTGGCGTCCTCTTGCTGCCTTCTATAATTGGTCCATTTTTCCCACTGGTTTTCAAACTGTGACTCTTGCGGTCTCAGTCTGTGTGTCAGTCTCTCCAGAACATAGACCTCCTCCACAGTGCACGCCCACTGGTCCATGGTCGGGGGTTTTAGTTTGGACCACAGTCTTGTGATGGACTTTTTATTTGCAGATAACAATATTTTAATTAGGTACTGATCCTAAGGTGGCTTTTTCAGTCAAATTTCTCATTATCTGAACATAAACCCAGTGTGTCCGTCCACTGTCACTGATCCAACTCCATGGGTTTGACTGGTGAATCAATGTTGGAGAAGATGATGGTGTTTCCATGGTAACTACGGAGCCTCTGAACGTCCAAATATGGTCATCTGATGACCATGAAAAGATGACAAACTGTATTTTACACCAATTATTGACATGTACTGATAGAATCAGTGGTTCACCGTTTAGATCAGTAGAGGACTTTGGTTGACAGTGGACGTTTGGGTCTTTATGGGTTAAAAATACAACCAGTGTTTCTGTAGATCTAACGGTAATGATTAGGTTTTTACTCACCGGTTTAACAGTGCGGTAAAGCCCGGCTCCACACGTCTGGGTTTGTTCAGAGGTTCAAAGAAAACAGATTTCAGAGTTTCTTCGCCGTCCTCGTCTCCGGCTGAAGTCGAGTCCTCCACCTCGGCTCCAGATCCTGGACCGGCTGTGAAGAGCAAAGGTGGACTCTGAGGAGAGAAACGTATGAAATATTATCTGAAATATGACATATGACCCGTGGCTTTGAATGGAGTGAAAGCATCGTGGAATCAGCTGCACAAATATTAACCCTTTCATGCATGAATTATGAGATTTTTTTCTGACTGTTTTTATTCCTCTTTAGGCATGAAAAAAACAATGTGAAATTTTTTTATGAACCTGTTTTTCATGAAGTTACAAAAATGTCCACTCAGCCGGACACCATGTGTTTCATTTTTGAAGTGACATACTGTGTGAAAACTATGAAATAAAAACATTTTTAATGCTGCTGGTCTGATATTCTCTCACATTTTAACATACTATAATACTAGCTATTAGGCCTGTAACGGTACACAAAATTTTCGGTTCGGTACGTTTTCGGTTTTGAAAGCCACGGTTCGGTTTTTTTCGGTTCGGTATGGGAAGAAAGAAAACCCCTCAAAATGTCTTTAATGCATTTATGAATTTTTGAACATTCTTCTACCAATTTTTGGAGCCAATAGAATATAGAAAAAGAGGAATAATATAATTCTGCTGCTATAAATCAAATAGAAAATAAAATATTACTAAATGTATTCTAAACATTAGTATTGCACTTTTCCCTGAAAGGAAGTTTTGAACAAACATCAAAAATCTAATCACATTTCTGTCAGTTCACATTCTGCTCTAAAATAACAAAAAAAAAAAAAAAAATTCCACATGAATTGCAACAAGAGAGCAAACTGGTATTCTGTGTAAACAAACTGAAGAGCAACACTGACAAATAAATTAACCTAATTATTATTTATTTTAGGACAGATAAACTGTTTAGGCCACTTTGTGTACTTGTGCGTGTGTGCGCGCGCGACTTGTCAAAAACACGGGGGGATTTCTGTTTGGGGGGGGGTTATACGTGGGGGTTCGGTCCATAACTAACGTAATGAGTAACGCTGGCATGAAACGAAAGTGAAACTTTACATCCTTTCAACTCCTTTACAACTTCCGGGTTCTTTTCCTCTATTATATACAGCGTGTGTGTGTGAGAGAGAGAGAGAGAGCTAGTCAGCTAGAAATACCGTAGTTCCTTGGGGCCAAACAACGTCTGTCTTATCACCGCCTCTTTCCTCGTTGTTGTCTTTCACCTGAACTGATCCAAACTGGACTGTAATGATGGTGGAGGGTCTTCAGTCTGTTCCCTTCAGGTTCACATCAGATTTTTGTTTTTTTAACCTTACAGAAGCAGCTATTTCATATTTCGAGTCGTTGTGCGCTAGTTCCATATGTCCGTGTGAAACTTGCGCGGATTTAAAGTTCCGCATCAAACGACGTCTTTCGTTCCTTTTTCTTTTTCTCATCATACTGTGCCGTTTCGGTATAGCTGTGTACCGAACCGAACAGGTGTGTACCGAAACGGTTCGGTTCGGTACGTGTACCGTTACAGGCCTACTAGCCATTACACACTCAGTTAATATGCAAAATAAACATGTTTTTGTTTTTTAAAACAAACTTAATTACAGTCTAATAACAATTAGCAATTGATTTATACTCAAATATGTTAGTGCAGATCAGGTTTATCAAGAACAGGAAAGTTACAGTAATGGGATGAATGTCAGTGTATGCATGAGTGTCCACTGTGTTAATTGATATGGAACTAAAACAACAAAACCCATGAAATAACAAGAGAACAGCTGAAGAATAACTGTCCACTGGAGTGACCAGTATGCATGAAAGGGTTAAATGTACAGTGGGGATTGAAACAGGTGTTATTATGTGCATTAAAGACATTCTGTTGTATCTGAACCCATTTGGAAAAAACCTGAACAATCAACAATTTAATATATTTTTTCAACAGTAAAAGAAAGGCTTAAACCATAACGTTAATTTTATTTTAGTCTATTTTTTTTTTTCTTACAATTAATAGTTATCACCACATAATTTTATATATATATATATATATATATATATATATATATATATATATATATATATCGTTAGCCTCATAATAATAGCCTAAGTCATATTTTTGCCCACATTGTGATTTCTGCATAAAATGAATCAGCAGTGTTAGGAGAGTAAAGTTATGCAGATTTCACAATTTGGCCAAAAATATGACTTATGCAATTATGCTATGAGGCTAATGATATGCTTCATTAAAGCCAGAGATTGTGTAATTGTTTCTCAAATGTAAGATATTTCCACATTTATTTATTTATTTATTTATTTAAAATAACTATCATTGTCTGTTGAGTCGTTGTTCTGCTCAGACACAAAGTGCTGCGTCCTGGGTCCTGTTTCAGACTCTGAAGTGCTTCCAGTTGAACATTTTCATAGAAATGCTGGTGTAGTCTCTTTTTTTGATGCAAACCTCTGTATGTAATGCTACTTGGAGAAATGACAGTTTGTTCTTGTCCGATCCATCTACCTGAAAATGTTCAACAGACATCCATCCCACTGCTCTGCCACTTTTCCCATGGGTGGATAAAAATATACACCTTTTCTAAACACTTTACAGCATTGAGTAAGGATTAAAAAACACTCTTAAAGGACTGATGTTTTTTTTTTTTTTTAAATGGAATTCTTCATTTTCAAACATTTCCCTGTGGTTTCCATAAACTGTAAATGCTCTGCTTGGATCTGAATTCTTCATTAATTCAACTCCACAGGTCCATCTTCAACCCTATTTAGTAAGTAAGTAATTTCTTCATCCATTTAACAAAACATGATGTATACGTACATACAGTTTGGATTTCTATATTAAACATGAGTGAAAAGGTGTATATTTTTAATATAATATTATAATATAGATCATATTTCTGAGTAATGACAGCAGAAAGGTCGTTTGGAGCGCTGGCCCTTTAAATGCACATGAGCCACTTCAGGCCCCGCCCCCTCCAGGTTATTGGCTGTGCTGCTCTGTCCTGTTCAACCAACAGCTGAACATTTGAGGTAATGGGCTCCAAGTTTGGACAGATTTTCAGTCTGGACTACAACCACTGCTGCTGATAAACAATTATGTCGAACTGGAGAAATGTTCGTCTGAAGTCTGGACCTGATATGTGCAAATGTGGAGACGGAACTAGTAATAAAACTTAACAAATTAAACAGGAATTCAAACAGGTGTAGAAATCCACTGGATTTTTGCCAGAATGAATATAAAGATAGCTTTGCAGCAGCTGGAGGGTTCAAATTTAAACTGTCTGAACTATTAGGATCCAAATACACAAAGAAATGAACCACAGACTAATAAAAGTGGGTTTAGACAAATATGAACCCTTAAAAGCCTTCTCTAAAGTGATCTGTGAAATGTTCAAACTCCTGTCGTCACTGTATCATAAACCCCAAATATGAATTTCTGTTATTACTGTTTTTGGAAATATACTTTAAAGATGATCTGGAACATGTAAAGACGATTGTGCTGCATTTCTTTTCAGGTTTTCAGGAGCTGATGTGGTAAAAATCAGAAGAGAACACAGTACCTGTAGCTCCTCCCCTTCAGAGACAGCAGGTGACGGTGTGGGCTGAGGAGGAGGTGTGGGCGGAGCCTCCTGGGTGGGCTGTGACTGCTCCACCTGCTCCTTCAGCTCGTCCATCTGGAGTCCAAACTGGAAGATCAGAGCCTCCAGGTCCCTGAAAGTCCACAGGAGACACATCAGAACCGCAGTGTAGACGCGTCACCGTAAATGTAAGACGGCGCCGTCGTTTGTTTCACCGTTCGGGGTCGAAGCGGCTGCTTTCTGCTCCGTGCTGCTGCAGGACTTTGTGCTCGTCCTTCGCCAACAGGTAGGATCTTTCTAAGGAGTCGAGGACCTGCAGGAGCTGAGAGAGACCCTGAAAGAGAGGAAAACTCCCATATGAAGATGAAGATGTGTTGATGACCTCCTCCAGGAGGTACTGTGATCACTTTGCTTTGTGTGTTTGTTTGTTTTCTTGAACACGCCAGTAACAGTAAATCTCAAAAACCACAATTAAATTTCGGTTAATGAATTTACCGCGTCAGACATCTTTATATTTTATACACCGGGTACTCTTTCCGCTTTGCTCTGACTTAAACTGCGTGCCCATGCGGAACACATGACCGCCGGTGTTTCTCCACCTTACTCCAATACTTCCGTAAAAACGGCTGTCCGGTTAAATCCGGGCTGCCCCAGAGGGGGGTCGCGTAATTTAAATTAACTCACCAGTTATGTTTCGGATGGAAGGACCAAACCAGGAGAAATGGAAGAACTCACCAAAGAGAAGGTCTGAGGTTTTAAAAAGTTAAAATAATAGTTTGGTTTATTGCTTCAGGCAAAAACAGGGAAAAGGTCAAAAAAAGGAAAGAAGTCAGTGATCATTTAGTCTAGCATCAAACACACTATTCGTCTCCCCCTTGTCTCATCTCGTCATCACATTTTATAGTCTTCAGTCACTTGGAAGACTTCCATATTTGGTTCATAATCTCAATGATTGGTCGAACACTTGTTGCTGGGTAAAACATGTCACAGCTTACGTCAATAACTCCACATTAGCTAATTCTAACAAAAAACACATTAGAAAGTTCACCTGAGTTAATCACACCTTGGTTTGACATTTGCACCAATGATTTAGCTAACACTGCAGAGTTAAACCACAAAGAGTTTCTGTAAGTATGTCTAGTTCTAACACTTGAGCAATTCTTGACCACAGAAAGTCCCTAAGTTCATAATCAAGATGAACTCAGCTCGCTTTTACCACAAAGCTGCAAGACAAGATCTTTTTCTGACCTTTTCTCTGAGTTCAGCACACATGAACCTGACCCGACACTGACTGTTCAGTACAAAGGAGGATGCATCTGCGAAAATAGAAGATTCTTCAAGCAAAACAACCTGCAACATTACTTTTTGTCTTCTCCATTTTGGTTCATGATGTATGATATTCACCTGACATTGTAGAGCAAAATTTAAAGTCACATTCAACTACCATTTAATACGATCCAAATCACAGTTTTTTAGCAACTTTACGGGAAAACTCTTCCACCCATCTTTCCCAAATCTTCCCCACAGATAGGCCTAGGCCCTGGGACCAACCCATTACATTTTGGACCAAGTAGGCCAAAGTTCAAGGTCACAAAATCTACAATTTTCCATCTGTCATCATTGAGCAATTTTCCAAAATTCATAAAAAATTCAAAACAACTCCGATTAGCCTCCAGTTTGATCCACCCGTAGCTTAGAACAATATCTTGTATCTGGCCCAAAATTGCCCACATCCACTGTGGGATGTGGACTCTGTGGACATTTACATTTATCAGTGTTAAATTGCACACTGTTCGGGGTGCTTGGCGGAGGTTTGCGTTCTCTGAACACTTGTTTTACTCTGTAGTTACAGGCTTAACCCTCTGGTATCTGGGTGAGCATATCCTGCACACTTGGCACCTCATGTTAAACAGCCGCGGAAAAAATTATTAGACCATCAAAAGTCATCAAAAACAAACCGTCACTAGGAAGTGGCTAAAAAAGGATGCACCAAAAATGGAGGACTGGACAGAGGTTATACATGACGTCTATAGGATGGAGAAGTGGATTTTCTCAGTCAGACTGGATTCAGACAAATTCACCAAGTATTGGAAAAACTGGGTTGATTTTATAACACTATTAAGAGCCGATTATACTTGATAAGAGTAACGTGCATATAGATCCATGTAAACCCTTGGCTCATGCTACACACTTTAAATGTTCAGTGTTCATCTTATACAGGGGAAAAGAATGGAATGTGAAATACACCTGTTATTTCCCTTTAACTATATTTTGGGTTGCTTTGTATATTTTTACTATTTCTGTCAATGCTCCCCTGTTTGAGTCTGTTTTATTTTATCTATTTTTTTTTTTTTTTTTTTTTACGTACATAGAAGTCATGTACACAATGTCAAATGCTAAGATGATGCTGACTGAAAAAAATAATAAAAAAAGATAATTACAAAAAAAGTCATCAAAAACAGTGGTTATGCAATCCAGTCCTAACTCCTGTATGTGTCATGTGACTAAAACAGACAGAAAAGAAAACATGGAATGAATAAAAGCACTGTTTTTGTCAGTACAGTAACATAGATACTGATGGAAGAACTGAAGTGATTTTGGTTTTTATCAAGAAAACATGTTAAATGGATAGATATCAGCTCTGACATTAAACTACTATGAGATACTTTTGTTGGTGTCATTATATTAGTCCAAACAAATGGACCTTTAGTTGGACCAGGCATTAAAATGAACAAGAAATTGAAGAAAACAAGGGGTGGTCTAATAATTTTTTCCACGACTGTAAAGGGTCATATTGTTTTTCACAGTTTGTTTTAGGTCACAGCCACTAAAATTAGCACATTATAAACAATAGAAAATTCCTACAATAACACCCTTCTCCCAAGTGAGTACAAAATGTGCATCGACACATTTTAGCATTTAACATTTGACCTAGCACAAAAAATGCATATTAACCAATGTTGGTGTAAATCACTGACCAGTGACAGGCTGCAAATATCAAGTAATCCAGTTTTTATGAAGTATATTGAAAAAAAGAAATAAGTTTTGTGTTTTTTTAAATTTAAAAATATGTTGTTTTTTTTACAAACATGGCATTGAAGGTGTAAAAAAAAATGACAGTTATCAAGTATTTGGTATTTTTGTTTATGGCTCAAGTTGATGAAATAGAAAAAAAAAGTTAAAAACTAACTATATGAAAAACATCTGGACGCTACCACTGTGCAGATTATACACTTTTGGTGGTTAGAAGGACCTCTGGGTGGAATACTGGAGGATTAAACCAACACTTTCATGTTTTACTAAAGTGTCATATTGTAGAGTTATCATAAATTAGAGAACACTGATGATCAGAGTTTATAAAAAGTGTAAAATGCTTCTCTCCGTTTCCTTGAGCCTCAGTAAAAAGCAAAGACTAAGCAGAGTTACATGGGATGAATTTTTCCAGAGTTTTGTCTTTCAGGTTTTGCTGAAGATTATTTTTTCAGGACTGTTTGTTTGTGCAGATTTTCACAAGAACTACTTCGCTGATTTTCTGGTTCTTTGGTTGGAGGGGTGCAGCATGGGCCAAGGAAGAACAGTAGTGTATAAAAAAAAAAAGTTTTATATCAAAAATATGGTTTATTTACTTTACAAACATGGCATTCAAAGGGTCAAAACAGGGGTGTCAAACATGCGGCTCGGGGGCCAAAACCAGCCCGCTAAAGGGTCCAATCCGGCCTGTGGGATGAATTACTGAAATAAAAAAATTACACTGAAGATATGAACAATCAAGGATGTTAAAATAAATTTAGTTCAATTCCATCTTAAGTGGGTCAGACCAGTAAAATACTATCATAATAAACTATAAATAATGAAAACCACATATTTTTCTCTTTGTTTCAGTGTAAAAAAAGTAAAATTACACAAAAATGTTAACATTTACAGACTAGCTTTTTACAAAAAATGAAAAACGTGAACAAATATGAACAACCTGAAGTGTCTTAAGAGATTTAAGAGTAATTGTACCAATATTCTGTTATTAAATGTTTTGTGTATTTGTAGATCCACTGATCTGTGCGTTGCAATGAACATGTAAAAATGAGAAGCTGAGGCCAAATAATGGCATAAATTGTTAAAATTACACTTTTTTTCTTCATAAATTTCATTTTGGTCATGGTTTTTTCATGTTTTTCCACATTTTTTTAAAGGATAGTTTGTAGATGTAAAAATTTTAATAATATAATTTTACTTTTTTCACTCTAAAACATAGAAATTAGACATACTAAGTTTGGAATTGATATTATTTATGTACTATTATGTTATTATTTTAATGATCCGGCCACTGCAGGTCATATTGGGCTTTATGTGGCCCCTGAACTAACAGGAGTTTGACAGCCCTGGGTTAAAATATCAGTTATTGAGCATTTGGTATTTTTGTTTTGTGGCTCAAGTTGATAAATACAAAAAAAATGTTAAAATATTCTGACTTTACTCCGGCACTGCACAGGTTCTGTTCTTTTGGCGTTTTGGACAGGCCTCTGTGGGTGGGACACCGGTGGGTTAACTGTTGGTTCTGTTTTTACCTTCATCTGCTCCTGTGGTTGCAGTTTTCCACTCTTTCGGAGCTCATCGAAGCCCTGCAGCTGAGTGAAGAACATGAACATCTTAACGTCTCTACATAACGTCCCATATTTCTGCTCTGGTGGGGCAGAGCTTTTACCTGCTGGAGGAAGCCGTCGGACTGTCGGCTGAGGAGCTCAGTGATCCGCCTCCCCGTCGACGGGTTCAGGCCTGTGGTGGAGGAGACGGAGGCGGCAGGAGAACCACGGGCAGCGGGACTTCCTGTTTATTTGACACAATGAGACCAGGATGTTTTCATCTTAATACTTGAGTGGCGTTTCTTTGAAGGCAGATGTGTGGTGGGTGTTTCAGTGACTGTACTGTGTGTGTCTGAAGGAGCGGAGGCCGAGGTGACGTCCGATCTCTGAGCCTGAGGAAACTCCAGCGTCATGAGCTTCAGCGGCTGCGGGTTCAGTCCAGAACGCACAGACGGGCCCGGCCTCGGAGGGTCCGAGTACAGGTTCACCTGGAGGAGACACCAGGGAGACCCGGTCAAAGACAGGCCCAGCAGGTGCACAAATACTGTTGGATTATGGAGAGGTTTGATACACTAAGGGAAAAAGAAACGCACCATTTTCATTTCCTCGATTTTTTCAGAAATATGACAGTTACTGCAAAATTACAAACTACAGTGAGTTCAGTTCTATTCTGAGTCCAAATGAAATGATTGTTTTCCTGGTTCCAGTTGATGGATTTTGATTAGCAATCAGAACTGTATTTGTGTATTCCTCACCCATGTCTGCTCAGGAGTCAAACTCACAGATGAATTGGACCTCTCCTCACTTGTGCACAACCATTCCCTATAAAAAGACACCAAAATGGAGCAAGAACACATTTGTCCACAATGACACCACTACTGCAACCAGAGAGAGATGGGGCCACATCGGGCCGAAACCTGTCACGGAAGCTCAAAGACCCACTTGTTCACTCTGTGTTATATGTCTTGATTTGTTTTTACGGTTAATGTTTTTAGTTTTTATGTTTTATTGTGATTGATTTTATATCGGTACAGCACTTTGATTGAAAGCGCTTTACAAATAAATTATTATTATTATTACTATTATTATTATTATTATTATGTGTGCCAGCCGATTGACACGGTTCTGTGCAGCGGTTGTAACAGGCGGTTGACCAGAGCTGGGACGGTGGTTGGAGGAGCCGGTGGTGTGGTAACGCTCAGCAAGGCGTCCAACGGTAGAGTGGTGGAGTCCAAACAGCCTGGCTACGGCCTGTCTGCTCCGTCCAGCTGAAACATGCCAGTGGCCCCATCTCTGTCCAGCTGCAGTAGTGGTGTCATTGTGGACAAATGTGTTTCTGCTCCATGTTGGTGTCTTTTATAGGGAATGGTTGTGCACAAGTGAGGAGAGGTCCAATTCATCTGTGAGTTTCACTCCTGAGCAGACATGGGTGAGGAATACACAAATACAGTTCTTATTGCTAATCAAAATCAATCAACTGGAACCAGGAAAACAATCATTTAATTTGGACTCAGAATAGTACTGAACTCACTGTAGTTTGTAATTTTGCAATAACTGTCATATTTCTGAAAAAAAATCGAAGAAATGAAAATGGTGCGTTTCTTTTTTCCTTGAGTATACATGGATGCTTCTGCTCAGTGTCGTCTGATGGTTGACAGCATTTCCCATGATGCTTCTCTGCGGTTTATAACTAGTTACGTCCGCCAAAGAGGTTAGGTTTTCACCAGAGGTTTGTCTGTCTGTCTGTCTGTCTGTTAGCAAGATAACTGAAAAAGTTATGGACAGATTTGGATGAAATTTTGAGGAAATGTTGATACTGGCACAAGGAACACATGATTAAATTTTGGTGGTGAAATTTTGGGGGGTGTGACTGATCTGCCATGGCAGAGGTCTGCGCTCTCCGAGTGCTTTCCTAATTATTAATCAAATCATCTCAGATATGTTCATGTATCAGAGGAAGAGTTTGATGATAAATGTTCTGGTGCAACAACATCCCCATCTAGTGTTTAAGAGTAGGCTTTCACTCTCCTCATAAATAGTGAAGACAGAACAAACCCGAGCTCAAACATACCTCATCAAAATGAAGTGTGTGTCATACAGGGATTAAACCACACACACACACACACACACACACACACACACGCACACACACACACATACACACACACACAGGGAGTGAATGATTGCTTTCCTCAACAACCCGATGAACAGTAAATCACAGTGACCTGAGCAGAAACACAGCATCTAAAGACCGACGCTTACAATGAATGAAAACTCAAACAGTAAACGAGAAGAATAGTAAATATTTACAGTGTTTAGATTAAAATGAGACTATCTTTGAAAATAGCTACAAATGAACATTCACTTCTGGTACCCTTTAAACCTCTGCTCTGCCTCTGATTCGTGTGCAGGAGGCAGACGGTGTTTCAGTAGACGGAGGTCTGCCGTTACATCCAGGTCCGTTCAGTCTAATCAGCTGATTCTAATTGGTGCTGATTGTGCAGATGAACAGACCCATTACTGGTGATTTAAGGAGCCACTTCACATCGTTTGTCTAACCTTCCTCTCATCCTCTTTCTGCTTTTTCAGTCATTTCTGGATTTTATGTCCACTTCTGACAATTACTATAACAAATATTTCATATTGTGCTTTAGACGATTTGATTATTTTCATCTGCTTGTTTTATGGTCTATAAACTCTCTGCAAAGTGTCCAACTGACCAATCAAACATCTATATTATAAAAGGGAAGTGGTGGACTCTGTGTGTGTGTATCTCGGGCATCACACTAAATCCGTACAGAGCTGACTGCTGCAGTTTGTCAAACTTTTGTATTTTTGGTCAAGGAAGAGACTAACGAAAATGGCAAGTTGATAGCAACGATATTTTGGGAGACATTAGTAACTCTGGAATACAATCACCTCCCAATGGCCAACCATGTTGCTATGCCCAGGATCATACAATCATCATTGAAGTGGGTTACCTAGCAACAGATCAACAATAGGGTCAGGTTACCATGGTGTCAAACTTCATGTGCAGAAACAGACATGCCAGCTGAGAGGTTATTCAACTGAAAATGCCAGAGGAATTTACCAAGAAAGTAAAGAAAGTAAAAGAATGAAGTGGATCAGAGGATCTAGAACCTGTGGGTCCCTTCAGGTCAGTGCACTAGTGTTTTATTATCTTATAAAAACCAACTCATCTTTATATTTGAGCTGAAATCTGATCGATGAAGCTGATGCAGTCTCTTATGATTAGTATTAATTTATATGTTTTCTGAAACACACTGAGTGTTAATAATTACAGCCTCTGGTCCAGGATCTGTTATATCTGCATGTTGCAAAAGTCAGAACTGAACGGGAAAGAAACCTTTTAAATGTTCTGGTTCCACTGCCTGGAACAACCTACAGAGGGAGATTGAACTGAAGGAACTGGTCTACTTAAATACATTCAACGTCATTTTAAATGATTTTATATGATTATACATATATATATATATATATATATATATATATATATATATATATATAGAGAGAGAGAGAGAGAGAGAGAGAGAGTGTGTAGTGTATTTTTTTGATTAATAGTTATATACAATAAGTGAAGTTTACTGCCCAGTTTAATTACAGATAAGTTTATTTTTCATCTATTTCCACTGCGTGTCTTTGTCACAAGTGTTTAATATGTTTGGGGAATCCAAAATATGCCAGTGGCCAAGCAGGAAATTAAATGAGTAAAGCTGAGAAAATGAACCATACAGATCATTCTGAAGTTTCATAATAAGACGATGATGTGGTGACTAAAAGCTGAGCGTATGATAAATGTGTGGGAGACCGACAGTATGGAGTGTTTTCGAAGCCTGGCACAACTTTAAATAGTGACAAATTGGAGCCTGATGAGATGGAGTACCTTTGCCTCCAGACGTAGTTGATCAATGGTGTTGGCCGCCTCAGCACATTTAATCTTCAGTCTGTAGTTGTCCTCCTACGGCGAGAGCAGAGAAGGAAGTGAGACGAAACACAGTGAAAAAAGTCTGGCACAGAGGGAAGAAACGAAGGACGAGTCTGAGCAGATTTAATGACGCTGAGATCTACTTCTTATGGTGCCTTCATGTGCTATGGGAATTTTCGGTAAATACTAGGTACGAACAGGAAAATTGCACATGAACGCCCCCTCGTGTTGTATTTTCCACTGGAGAACTGGGAAACAGTTTTGAATCCACAAGCTGCCGAGATGAAAATAACCTTTGACCTTTTCAACCTGACGGAGAGCAATGAGGGATTCATCGCAAATGATAAACAATGCTTTTATTAACGTTCTGCTGCTACTAGCTGATGATTTTGTACATTTATAGCGTACACAATTTGCAAAAATAAATAAATAAAAAATTACAAAAAAAAAAAAATGCTGTATCAGTAAATTAACACATCCAAAATGGTTTTACCCAAGAAGAAGGTCATAATAAATTGTGTGTCAGCCATTTTTCATTTCGCTATGACAACAAAAGCACTTGAACACAATGCACACGTAATTTCGAATTCTTCCCGACAGCACCTGAAGGCAGCATTAGAACAGTAAGAAACATCAGCAGAATGACATCCCATCACTCATCACTGTAAAACACTGTTGCTTAGAACAGGGTTCCTACAAGTTTCTGAAGTTATATTTAAGACCTTTTTAAGAAACTTTTAGGACTTAGAACAGAATTTACTGCTCATTTCACAGCCGTTCCCCTACACTCATGTCAACCAGGTGCAGAATGAGCTTTTCCACAACCAGACATTATTAAATTTGCACTTCCCCATGGTTTCTTTTCACTTGTGAACTGTCCCTTAAGTTCCCAAAGTCAGCTTTCTCAAGCGACATGTGCAACTAACGGCTGCACTAAGGTTATTATCACTAACGAAAACTAACGAAATAACGAAAACTAGAATTGTAAAAACGTTTTCTTTAACTTAAATAAATAAAAACTATAATTAAAAGAAAAAAACGATAACTAACTGAAACTGTATTTTGTGCTTACAAAACTAACTAAAACGAATAAAAAGTATAGATGAAATTCCCTTCGTTTTTGTCTTTGTCAGTGTCGGATTGATACGAAATCGATTTATTTCCCTCAAGAAATTTTAGCTAGCAGCACCGTATGATGTTTAAGGGTCCGTCACTTGTGTTCACTTGTGGTTTCCAGTCGTCTTCTGGTCCCCACTCTACCTGGAAACATGGAGACTAAAGTTGGGAGAAAGCAGCAGTCCTGTCTGGGATTTATTTGAATACGACGACAGAGAAGAAGAGAAAAGAGACCACTAAACTAAAATTAATACTAAAACTAAGCATTTAGAAGTAACAAAAACTAATAAAAACTATCAAACCTGCTCTAAAAACTAATTAAAACTAACTGAACTAGAGAAAAAAAAAGTCAAAACTAAATGAAACTAAACTACAATGAAAAATCCAAAACTATTAGAACCTTGGGCTGCTAATGTGTTGGGCTGAATGTTCTGTAAAGTTGGTGATAATTGGTTCCTAAATTTCAATATAGAGTGTGGGATTGGAATGGATGGAACTGAAGAGGCTAACGTTCCTTTCTTTGCAGCTCGGATGTTTAACAGACATATTTAAACACAATACAGCCAACAAGTTTATGGCAACAGAACTTAACACCTACCACCTATCATTTTAAAGACTTTTTAAGGTATTAAATGCAGATTTGTATATTCAAGACTTTTAAAGGAGTGATATTTTGATTTTTTTAAATAGAATTCTTCATTTTCCCACATTTCCCTGTGGTCTCCATAAACTGTAAATGCTCTACTTGGGTCTGAATTCTTCCTTCATTCAACTCCACAGGTCCATCTTCAACCCTATTTCTGAGTTTATATTTTTAATATAATATTATAATATAGATAATATTTCTGAGTAATGTCACCAGAAAGGTGGTTTGGAGCGCTGGCCCTTTAAATGCACATGAGCCACTTCAGGCCCCGCCCCCTCCAGGTTGTTGGCTGTGCTGCTCTGTCCCGTTCAACCGACAACTGAACATTTTAGGTAATGGGCTCCAAGTTTGGACAGATTTTCAGTCTGGACTACAACTGCTGCTGCTGATAAAGAATTACAGTATGTCGTACTGGAGAAATGTTTGTCGGAAGTTTTGACCTTATATGTGCAAATGTCGTGATGTAACTAGTTATAAAACATAACAAATTAAGCAGGAATTAAAACACGTTGTAGGAATCCACTGGATTTTTGCCAAATTGAATATAAAGAAAGTTTTGCAGCAGCTGGAGGGTTCAAATTCAAACTGTATGAACTATTAGGGTCCAAATACACAAATAAATGAACCACAGACTAAGAAAAGTGGGTTTAGACAAATATGAGCCCTTTAAGACCCTGTGAGAACCCTGTTAGAATCTGTGGAAATGTGGACTTTCTGTCCTTCACTGTGGTTCTCCCCGAGGTTTCCCTTTTCCCACTGGGTTGCTGGACTTTTTCTTTGCCAAGAAGGAGAGTCTAAAGACGGGGGGATGCCCGGGACATTAATCCATTTCCTTCATCTGCTGTTTATTTGACTGTTGTTTGTTTCCATATCCAACTAATTCTGTAAAGCCCTGTGAGGTAACCTTGTTGTGATATAGGGCTCTACATATAAAACCGAGTTAAACTGAATTGAATGGGCTTTCCACCAAGGTTCTAATAGTTTTGGATTTTTCATTATAGTTTAGTTTTATTTAGTTTTGACTTTTTTTCTCTAATTCAATTAGTTTTAATTCATTTTTAGAGCAGTTCTGATAGTTTTTATTAGTTTTTGTTTTTTTTCTAAATGCTTAGTTTTAGTTTAGTGGTCTCTTTTCTCTTCTTCTCTGTTGTCGTATTCAAATAAATCCCAGACAGGACTCTGCTGCTTTCTCCCAACTTTAGTCTCCATGTTTCCAGGTAGAGTGGGGACCAGAAGACGACTGGAAACCACAAGTGAACACAAGTGACAGACCGTCAAGTGTCGTATGGTGCCGCTAGATAAAATTGCTAGAGCGAAATAAATCACTTTCGTATCAATCCAACATTGACAAAGACGAAAACGAAGGGAATTTTAGCCAGAATTTTTATCTGTTTTAGTTAGTTTTGTAAACACACAATACAGTTTCAGTTAGTTATCGTTTTTTTCTTTTAATTCTAGTTTTTATTTATTTCAGTTAATGAAAATGTTTTTTCAATTCTAGTTTTCGTCATTTCATTAGTTTTCGTTAACAATAATAACCTTGCTTTCCGCTCATTGAGGAGGGTGGTGTGGAACTTCGATAACCTGACCCAAAGGAAAATAGTGAATTAATAGGTGACGACCGTGTAAAAACTTCATCCAATCATGTCTGAGTGTTTCTGTGCCTGTTCAAGCCTCATCTGTGTGTGATCCGAACCTGCAGCTCGTCCAGCAGCGTCATGGCGTGCTCTTTGCATCTGAACTCCTGAGGTACGACGGAGGTGGGTTCGCAGGCGATCGGGGGTCCCTTGGAATCCGGGGGATCTGGGGGTCCGTCGGAGGGGCTCAGCAGGACCTCCTTGACGATGTCAGCGGGGGATTTGAACATGAAGGGGGGCTCGGGCGAGAGGGACTTCCTCTTGACGGGACGCTGGCTCTTCGGGGGTTTGTAACCGGCTTTGGGGAATCGCACTCTGGGCTCCACCTTGGAGAAGTCAGGGGTGTGGAAACTCAGAGGCCCCTCCCTGAAAGTACAACAGAAGAGAATAAAACAGAAGGACTGGGAATCGCTGAGGTCGGTCGGAATGTGTCACCATTTTTTGCACAACAGTCCATCACTCATTCAACTGTATGAATGAGGATTTTCTGTGCTTTGTTTATTATTTGTTTCTATGTTTATACTGTACATTCTGTGTCTATATAGAAAAGCTATTAACAAGATGACACCATGAAACTCAACAGTGAAAGAGCACTGATTCAACAATGTAGAGCATGAGTCCAGGGAAAACTGGACAAATCAGCTCTGACGGAAAAGAAATATTTACTCCAGAAAATGCTAAAGACCAAACATATGATAACTAGGGGTGTAAGAAAATATCGGTTCTGCAGTATATCGCAATATTTCATTTCACAATACTGTATCGATATTAAAAAGTATTGTATCGATATTTTTAGGTATTTATTCAAATGCAGATATTGTGGAGGTTCATTTTTGGTTTTTGTTTTTTTTTTCTTATATTTTATTTATTCTTATTTAACACTGTTTTATTAAATAATGTTAGTTCCTTTGTTGGGATTGAACTAAAATACTGTTCTGATGTCAGTTCTGAACTACCAGAATATGAACATTTGAACAGGATCTTAAACTGTAATGTCTGTAAAACAGAATTCCAGTTTGAACACAGGAACATTTTGTGATATAACATTAGATCCTGTTAGGATCAAATAAAAATGTGTTTATTATTTGTGTAGATTTCTGGTGGAATTCAATTCTTCAAGGAAATAACCACTAAAAAAAAAGAAACAAAACAAAAAAAATGCCTTTTAACAGTATCTAGTGATTTGTGATTGTGATATTGTGATTTGTATTCTATTGCCAGATTCTTGCCAATACACAACCCTAGTCATCATGTGGATCACTATAATATATTGTGATATATCGCATCATGATCCTAGTGTCGTGATTTGTATCGTATCGCCACATTCTTGCCAACACACACCGCTAATGATAACATGAGCAAAAGAATGATAATGATAAGGAAAAAGAACTTTATGAAATCAGCGAGAACATGTTTGCAAATTGTTTTTCCTCAGTGTTCGATGTGATGTTCATGTTGTCGACTATTGGATCAGTCATTGTGTGTGATTGTCCATCTTCACTTCTGTTCCGTCAACACAAAACAGTTCCACAGTGAACCCCCGTAGAACACGTGATGCACACAGTCAGATCACGAAGACCTCTTTTTTCAGCCCACAGGGTTAATTAAAGGGTTCATATTTACCTAAACCCACGTTTATTAGTCTTTGGTTCATTTCTTTGTGTATTTGGACCCTAATAGATCATATAGTTTGAATTTGAACCCTCCAGCTGCTGCAAAACTATCTTTAGATTCATTCGGGCAAAAATCGAGTGGATTTCTACAACCTGTTTGAATTCCTGCTTAATTTGTTGCGTCTATAACTAGTTACGTCACGACATTTGCACATGTAAGGTCCAGACTTCCGATACACATTTCTCAGAGTACGGAGAAACGGGACAGAGCAGCACGGTCAACAACCTGGAGGGGGCGGGGCCTGAAGTGGCTCATGTGCATTTAAAGGGCCAGCGCTCCAAAACCACCTTTCTGGCGTCATTACTTAGAAATAGGGTTGAAGATGGACCTGTGGAGTTGAATGAATGAAGAATTCAGGCCCAAGCAGAGCATTTACAGTTTATGGAGACCACAAATGTTTGAAAACGCATAATTCTATTTAAAAAAGCAAAATATGACCCCTTTAAACTGCTAAGCTCCTGTGCTTTTCTGATCTGAGGACCCCACCGCTGAAACTTAATTAAGTCACGTCTTAAACTTTGCCCCTCCTTCCGAACTTTAAGTTTAACATTTGAGTAAAACCATTGGATTTTAATTTCCTGTTCCAGAAAAAACTGATATTTACAGGCCCTAAAGAGGTTTATCGGGTTTATGAATTTGTACATCCAATTCAAATGAACAGAGAACGAGTTGTAAATACACTCTGACTGGGCTGTTTGAGGAATCTGATCATGAAAAACAATGCATGAGATCCGAAGACTATAAACCAGTGTTTTTCAACCTTGGGGTCAGGACCCCACATGGGGTCGCCTGAAATTTCTAGTAATTGATAAAAATAAAATAAAAACTTGCTAATAAAAAATATATGGTGAGTTGACAGAGACAATCCCAACACATAAAAGACAAACTGTGAGTCTGAAAATGCAGCACTGGGGTTCTGTTTATCTGTCAAATGTTCATTGTGGTCAGTTTCAGATGCTGCAGCTCTTTCATAATTCATAGTTTCAGTTCTTGTTTGTTCAGTATTAATTGTCCTCCTTGTAAATCACAGCTGGACTGATAAAATTCTCTCTTTGTGCAGTAATCTACACCTGGCTTTTCTGCCCCCATCCATAATAAGATACATTATATCGACTAAAGGTCCTCTAAAATTAACGTTTACATACAACATAGTATAGCAAACTATTACATGATCAAGAACCAATTAGTTTTAGCAAAAAAAAAAAAAAAAAAAAAAAAAAAAAAAATCTTCATTTTGAATGTCTAGGGTCGCCAGAAATTTGTGACGTTAAAATGGGGTCACGAACCAAAAAAGGCTGGAAACCACTGATATCAACATTAATAAAGTACATGACACACACACATAACTACTGGAGATTTTGAAAAACCTTCAAACATTAAAACCTGAATAGAAACAAGTGAAAAAGTAAGCAGACCTTCCTAATAGCCCCACCCTGGTGGAAGTATTTGCCCCTCCTTCTCTCTGATACCCCGCCGGCCCAGGGATTCATTACGAGCCTTAACTTTCAATCTTTTTAAATGTGTAAAAAAATTCAAGATATTGAAGTTCAGCCATCCAACTGTGGGCCGCACCTGTCCTGGGGGAGCAGAACATGTGTGTGAAATTTGAACTGAATCAGGTGAACTGAGTCTGAGAAATGGGATGGACAAAAATCTTAATTATTAAAGATAATTAAGGTGTTAATAAAGTGTGTGTGTTCAGGTCTCAGATGATCCTGGTCTGTGTCAAATAGAAGACTGTAAAGGTTCAGGATCAGGTGGATTTTACCTGGTCTGAGCGACTTTAACAGCTTTGGTCTTTGCTCTGGTGGTCCTCTGCTCCTGTTGTGGGATCTGGTTCTGACCGCTGGTTTTCACAGACCCGGTCCCGGTTTTGGTCCCACCTGGACTCTTTAGATGTGTGTCTGAAGGGAACAGCTGCCTCTTCCTGCTCGGTGACGGATCGCTTTTTGCCGATACCTTTGTGGGGATCTTACTCTTTGCGCCGGGATGATTGGCCGCGGTCCGAGCTGAGGTTCTGGACTCCGGGCCCCGTGGACACCGTGGACTGGACTTGAGGCTCGTAGAGACGCTGGGGGATTCTAGGAGGCTTTCCCCGAGGCTGACGTCTGGGAGCGTCTCGGCTTCGATGCCCGGAGCGGCTGCCAGTTCCTTGGTGGTGAAGTGGAGAAGGTGGGGGGTTAGGGGGGCTCTGGTGGGCGGGGCAGGGGGGGATTCAGGCCGGTGACGTCCCAACGGAGTCTGGACCAACGACGGGCGACGAATCGACTCGCTGATGGCTCCTCGGGTTATGAAGCTCTCAGGTGTATATGTAGTTCTGAAATCACTACAGGATTCATTTTTCATCCCGTTTCTTTCAGTCTTCTGCTCTTCGTCTTCATCCTCCTCTTGCTCTCTCACGTCCAGATACTCCTCCCTCTGACTCACTACTCGGAAACCGCTGTTTATCTCCTCAACTGCAACGACAGAGAATCCAAACCACTGATAAGTTTCAGTTTATGTGTGTATTTGCTGTACAGTTCTGTGTTTTTCATGCTGTTCTGAGGCTGAGATGGATAAAAAAAAACTCATACTTTTATGTGTTTTATCTGACTGGGTCTATATTTAAGAACTTTGGGTTCCATGAAGGGATGTAACGATTACCGGTACAATGATAAACCGCGGTAAAATTGCAGACGGTTAGTATTACCGTTTAGATTCTAATTATCATGATAACCGTGTTTGATTACCGCACTTTTAGGGGAAAAAAAACCCTATTAAAGATCTGCTTTTATGTCAAATATTTGAGTATAGTTTTAATTTACTACAATTTTAATTTTATATACCAACATTTGGAACCAATATTCACTTTTAAAGTCTTTGAAAAGGTTCATTAAGCATCTGTGTGTTATTTATGCAAGAAATTATAAACATTTCTCAAATCAGATTTTATATTTTTTGTGTGTTTTTTGGCCTTTTATGTTTTTATAGTAGGTTGAACTGAAAAAATAATAGGCAGATGAGATAGATTAAGTTGTGCTGAAAAAAACAGATACCAAGCATGTGTATAGTAAACATTTGTTTATATAGTGTATAAAGGTAAAATCAAAAGTACTGAAAACGGCCAAAATAGGCTCAGACCCCTAAGGGTTAAAACCCAGACTCACGGTTTGACGTGTTGTGTTCATCCTCTCCTGGTGACTCTGGTTCTGGTTCTCTCTCCCACCGTTTAGGCTCCGCCCCCCGTGGCGTCAGAGGCCCGTAGGCGCCCTCTAGTCCCACCCTCCCCAGCGCCTCCTCCAGTCCGATGATGCCGCTGTCATCCACCTGCTGGGAAAAGTCGTCGTCCGTCTCCGCCTGCTCCTCCTCATCGTCGTCCCACAGGCCCTCCGACTCCACGGAGCTGGCGGGGGAGGCGCAGGTCGGCGCCGGGGTCCAGAACACCACCCCCGCTGTGGTCTTCTTCACAGACTCCATTCAGTCGGTGTCCGGTGTGACCGTGTCAGCCGGGGACGAGGACCGGATACATGTTCCCTCTGAGCTTTTAGACTAGAAAACAAACAGCTGGTTTAACGCTCGACAAAAACCTCAAATATCACCAATACGTTTATATCTGTATGTTAGAGTACGAAGCAGATGCAGTTAGTGAACGGCACCGATGCCTTATTAAACTGACCTGTACTAAAAGGTAAATAGATTACATTTAGTAAAGCCGCAGGATGTGAACTTTCTATTTACTCTGTTTACCAATAAACTACAACAAAAGTTCATAATCTTCAAATCCTGTTAAAATGTTATTAGGATTATCTGGAAAACAGGGACATGTCATCCAAATTATTACTGTCTTATTTTTTATTATCATGACCAGGGGTGTAAGAAAATACCGGTATTGCAATATATCACAATATTTCACTTCCTGATACTGTATCGATATTTTTAGGTATTCATTCAAATGCGGACATGGCAGAGGTTAATTTTTGTTTTTGGATTTTCAGGGTCTTTTATTTCTATATTCACATGGGTATTTTGTTCTGTTGTTTATTTACTATGAAAGTACTATCGTGATATTGCAGGTCATAAATGTAGTTTTTTTGAAATTGATAAGGCTATTTGGATAAATAATGGATAATTCATGCAACCTAAAAGCCCTTTTTACTGTCTGAAAGAGGCAAATGTTTTTTTTTTTTTTTTAATAGAATAGAATAGAATAGATAAATAAATAAATAAAAATGTGTTTAGTATTTGTACATATTTCTGGTGTAATTTAATTCTTCAAGGAAATAATCATTTAAAACAAAGAAACAAAAGAAAAAAATCACCTTTTAACAGTATCTTGATATATCCTGATATCTCATGTCGTGATCCTAGTATTGTGATTTGTATCGTATTGGCAGATTCTTGCTGATACACAGCCCAAGTGTCAACAGAAGGTAGAAGACCAAAGCCAGACTCATTAACAAAGTGCTTCTTCCATCCATATCCCAGATCGGATTCTTAGCGCTGCGGTGTGGTTTTATCAGACTCACACGGATCCACAGACTTTTAAAAGGACAAACAAACACGGCCCAGTGTCAAAAAACAGTCACATCCTTTTCAAACACAAATGAGCAGCGAGTCTGGACGACACGATAAAACCCTGGCAGCGTGTGAAGCGGACCGCAGGCAGCGAGGAGGACACGTCCACCGCTACGGCAGCAGCAGCAGACAAACGAAACAACAACAACAACACACGCAACGACACACAACAGCAGCAGCGGCAGCTTAAAAGGAGACGGCCCAGCTCCAGCTGTAATTAGGACGTGGTCTCACTGTATTTTAAGACGCTGACCTCAAAGTGACAGTTACTGCTGGTGGAAAAGTTCAACTCCACACATACACAACTTTTAAAACAAATCTGAGACTGTCAGCATTTTTTTGGTTTTGTTTTGTTTTTTTCTTTGAGTGTTTGTGTTTTCGGCATCTGTATGTTTTGTTTCTGCTGAATTTTACAAAACAACATCGACTTAATGGACATTTACAGAACAGAAGTAGTATTCGACTTTTAACTTTGTTGTTTTTCAGGGTTGAAATTAGCTGAGCATACAGATGTATTTCTCATTCTCTTCTTTTCTTCAGATACAACAAGAAAATACAGGAAATTACAACGAGGCCTGTGTATCGGCAAGAATCTGGCGATACGATACAAATCACAATACTAGCATCACGATATATCACGATACTGTTAAAAAGGCAATTTTTGGTTTGTTTCTTTTTAAAAAATAATTATTTCCTTGAAAAATTGAATTACACCAGAAATATGTACAAATACTAAACACATTTTTATTGATCCCAACAGGATCTAATGTTCTATCACAAAATGTTCCTGTGTTCAAACTGAAATTCTGTTTTACAGACATTAGTTTCAGATCCTGTTCAAATGTTCATGTTCTATTAGTTCAGAGCTAACATCAGAACAGTACTTGAGTTCAATCCCAACAAAGGAACTAACATTATTTAAAAAGAAAAACAAAAAAACAAAAACAGACCTTCACAAAGTCTGCATTTGAACAAATACCTAAAAATATCGATACAGTACTTTTTAATATCGATACAGTATTGTGAAATGAAATATTGCGATATATTGCAGAACCGATATTTTCTTTAGAATGAGTGGCAAGTAATCAGAGTTTATGACTAGGTATTTATGGTTTTTAATCTTCTTTTGCTTTAATATTTATTTCTCTCTTTTTTTTTTTTTTTACCTGTTTTTTCATTCATTTGTTGATGTGGACTTTTGAATAGTACGACACTTACTTTATTACCTCCGCCAAGGAGGTTATGTTTTCATGGAGATTTGTCTGTTTGTTTGTCTGTTAGCAAGATAACACAAAATGTTATGGATGAATTTTGATGAAAATTGCAGTAAATATTGATACTTGCACAAGGAACAAATGATTAAATTTTGGTGGGGTGTGTGTGTGCGGGGGGCTTATCTGACTTGGTGGAGGTCTGCGGTCTTTGAATGCTTTTCTAGTTCAACACAGTGCTGCACAAAAAAGTCTTAGGCCACCTTTATCTGGATGATCATACATATTTATTTCTCATTCTCTTTTCTTCAGCTACAACAAGAAAATACAGCAAATATGTGCACAGCCTTAAAAGACACAAAAACAACTGAACTAAATGTGTTGTAAAGGTTAAAGTCACCACTTAGTGTGACCCCAATTAGAAACATCTGACGTGTTGAATGAAACCTGGTATAAAAACACCAGAAAATTAATGCCATAAATCTCATATTGTCTGAACAAAAGGGTTAAAGACATGTTAAACACAAAAGGAGGTCAAAACTAACTATGAACAGTCTGGTTTATAGAAGCTGTTTTTTCCCTGAAACTTTTGTTTTTCCTGCTGTTCATTCTTCACATTTATCAGATTGGATCCAAATACAGAGTGAGTCAGAAAGCCTTTAACATGAGATCAAATGTTATATAATCAAGGTTATAAATGCACAACTAAGGCTGCGAGTAAAGTTTATTTTCATGACTAATTCTTTTATTATTTTCTAGGAATGAGAATTGAGAGTTGGGTCCAAAGTATTGGATCATCAGAATCTGATTCCTGTGAGTTTTTTTCTTCTTTTCGTTTCGGCTCTTCCCTTCAGGGGTCACCGCAGCCAGTCATCTTCCTCCATTTAACCCTATCCTCTGCATCCTCTCCTCTATTCCTCTGAGTTTATAAACTGCGCTAATAAAACTGATTAGAAATCAATAAAGGAACTGATCAAGCACAGACCATGTACGCAGAATCAATAGTCACCATTATCCATGAAACCACGTCATTTCCCTTCTCTGTTATTTTCTTTATTATCTTCATAACTGATTTGATGTTTAAAATATTAACTGCTCATTTTGTCCAGAAATTCACCTACAATATTAATTTCCATTTTCAGCATCTGCATGTTCCCCTCCTGCTGAATTTTACAAAATAATATTGAATTAATTTACATTTACAGTACAGAAGTATTATTCTACCTTTAACTTTCTTGTTTTTCAGGGTTGAAATGAGCATATATATATATATATATATATATATATATATATATATATATATATATACACACACACACACTTCTTATTCTCTTTTCTTCAGATACAACAAGAAAATACAGGAAAATACATCAGACAAAAAACCAAAAAAAGCCAAAAAACTTGTCAATCACTTATCAAAAATAGCTGCAACTCTCAGGAAAAACATCTATTATTAAAAAAAAGGTTAAAAAAGAAGTTGACTGAACCTGTTTATGATGAAGCAGAATAAAAGTGCATCTTCAAACTGTACCAAAAAGCCCTTTAACTGTTCTGTTTATACGACTGTCACATGAGCTGCTCCTTAAAGAGTTAAGGTTTGTGTTTTTATCTCCACTTTTAATTCTATGTGACACGATGATAAACCCGAAGCTGAAACTACAGTCTTTTTTTTTTTTTTTTTTTTTTTTTTTTTTTTTTTTTAAATCGAGAGCAGGTTTGTTGAATAAATTAGAAAAAGGTTCACCTGTTGCCGTGTGGTCGACGCGCCCCTTCAGTCCTGGGGGGGATGGAGGATTTACCTCAGCAGCAGATGGGGGTGGGGGGATTAAGCTGCTCTAAACTCCTTACAGGGGGTCGCATATTGTTTACAGGCTATCATCATCATCATCATCATAAGCGTTTGTTCGGGACAGAAAGCGAGCTGAGCTGCTCACACACGCACACAACATGCCTGATCACATGACTGTCAGCTGACTGTGGCGTGAACAGGTGGAGGTTTAAGGAAACGGTAGGAAACGGTAACTTCTGCCAACAGATCCTTTGCTCTGCGCTGCAACTCCTACTTTAATATGTGTGTGTTTTTATATTTTTGGGTTTGATGTGTTGTTTTCTTACTTGCTGTTTTTAATCACCTTTAACATGTTTCTTTTATAATGTTTTAAACGTGTTTCTTTTTCCCTTGTCGTTGTATTTCAATGTCCTGTGTGAAGCACCTTGAATTGCCTTGTTGCTGAAATGTGCGATACAAATAAACTCGCCTTGCCTTTGATTCACAGCCTGATCGGCGCCCAGGAACACCACAAGAGCCCGACGCTGAGCAGAGGCTGCACCTGAGGCTGCAGCGGGCCTTTGAAATGACAGACTGACCCGAGATACGGCAGATTATCTTCTTAGGAAGCAGAAGGAGGGATGAGGACGCGCAGAGGAGCAGCGTACGCCACGACAAACTGAAGCTCCGCGTGTGTGAGCTGATTAATCTGCACACGGAGCCCTTCAGCAGAGATCTAACCTGGAAATATTCAGTATTTTACACAAACTTTTAGTCAGAACTTCGACTAACACATGGTGTAGATGCTTCTTCATTTGAGTATTTCAGTAAAATCCATGTGGAGAACGTCAGAACAAACCAGAATGACGTCTCCAAGATCTCGTGGCTGAATTTATTTCATACATTTGTTGTTTAGCTTCTTGAATGTTTGTCACTGAGTATCTGACCTGGGTTTATCAGATTTATGCAATATTAATGTTCCAAAATTATATGACATTATATATTTCTTATTAAAAATGTCAGATTTTCTTAAAGGAGGATCCATCCATCCATCAGGCTTTCACTAATTTGACTTTTAAAATTCACTGTAATCATCTGGCAAAATGGGAAACTGAACACAAGCTTAAATGCTCCACCTCTACAGAAATACATGCACTTAAGCCCCAGAAACTGAATGAAAACCCTTTAATATTTTCCTGTGTGCTCTGATTTCATGTAAATAATTTCTGTGCCGTGGGCCCCAAGCAACACATTACAAATTAATTATCCATCCATAAATATTCAAGTGCAATGTTTATACACGTAGAGGCAACATTTGAAATAATTTAAATGTATACTGTGAACTCTTAAGCTTGTATCGTGGCTTTTTGATGCTCGGTAACTGACACATAAAACTGAATAATATCAAACATGTCAGCTTGAATAAACTTAAATGTTATCGAACCAACTCAATATTATCTCCATGAAGTGAGTAATGACTGGTATTAGCATGTTAAAATGTGACAAAACTTCAGATCAGTTGCATTAAAAATGTCTGGTGAAGGTTCATACTGTCTTCCACATATAATTATTGTAGGTAATTAATTTATCAGACAAACTAGTAAAGCATGTAAACGAACAACTACCCCTGTCTGAGAAATTAATTACTTATAATAAGCATTAAAAATGTTTTTATTTCATTGTTTTCACACAGTATATCAGTAAATACATGTTTCTTTGCTTCAAAAATTAAACGTGTGGTGTCCAGCTGAGTGGACATTTTTGACACTCCCTGAAAAATAGGTTCATTAAAAAAAATTCTTTAGGCATGTTTTCTTCATGCCTAAAGAGGAATAAAAACACTCAGGAAAAAAATCTGGATTAAGGGTCTCATAATTCATGCATGAATGGGTTAAACACATGGTGTCCAAATGAGTGGACATTTTTGTAACTCCATGAAAAATAGGTTAATTAACCCTTTCATGCATACTGGTCACTACAGTGGATAGCTATTCTACAGCTGTTCTCTTGTATATTCATGGAGTTTGTTATGTTGTTTTTTTGCACATATCTTGATTAAAATTTTAAGACACTGCATATCTTTTCTGAGATGAATTGGCAACATTGTGTTGATCTCCCCTGAGCGTAATAGTTATAGTTTTCACGCAATTTATCAGTAAATACATGTTTCTTCGCTTCAAAAATTAAACGCATGGTGTCCAGCTGAGTGGATATTTTTGCAACTTCATGAAAAATAGGTTAATAACTTTTTTAAAAAAATTATTACTATTATTACTATTTTTTCTGTATTTTTTAAAACATTATTTATTTTTCATAAGACATTTTTCAATCACATTGTTTTTTTCATGTTTAAAGAAAAATGAAAACACTCAGGAAAAAAATCTTAATTAAGGTTCTCATAATTTGTGCATGAAAGGGTTAAAAAAAAAATCAATCTCAATGTTTTTTTCATGCCTAGAGGAATAAAAACACAGGAAAAAAATCTTGACTAAGGTTTTCATAATTCATGCATTAAAGGGTTAATACAGTTTTGCAAGCAGTTAAATCTGTTCAATCACAGCTTTAAACTGTAGTATAAATATGCTTGAGTCCCATATCTGCATTGAGGACAGACTGCTGTAGGTTCAACTCCAGATAAACTGAGGACAAACTTGTTCAACAACAACGACAACAACAACAACCAAGTGGGACCAAGTCTAACCAGTCTAACCTTCAACTGGAGCAGATCTGCATTTGTTCAACATGCACACACATGCACATGTATGGAGTATGACTCTAACTTAAACAACACTTTGATTTAAGTATATGACTGAAAATTTACCTGATGTTGCTGAGACGTTCATTTATTTCCTCCAAATCTCTGCAGCAGGTTTCAGTCCGTTGCCTTGACAACCGCAAAACTCAGAGAGAGCAGACGCACCCTGTGTCACCATGGCACAACACAACAAACCACACGACACACAGCTTATTAAGGCTCCCAGAACCACTTTAAAGCCTAGACTTTCACTAAAATGCTAAACAGGGACTTTTATTTCCCCTTTATGAGCCTGAGCAGAGCTACCGTTGGACTGAACTGTAGTGTTAGCTAAAGTTAGCTAAAAACACACACGGTGCCAGTTAGAAAAGTTGGTACCCATCACTTAAAATGCACAAACGGCCAGAAAAATAAAGCTAACAACAGCAAAAAGCACATTTCACCTTACGTAATGTGTGTACCTTGATTTCAGATGTGCCAAACTGGCTAATTTCCTCTCCAGCAGCCGTCGTTTGTGCTAATTACCGGGCTAATTATCAGTGTTTAGGAGTGTGCCACTGATTTCGCTGGCAGTTACTCGAGGCGAAACGTTTGGGAATTTATTTGACCCGATTTTAGCCTTTCAGGTTGTCTTAAACTCTCTAAAAGACATATAAAAACAAGCAGTTCGTTCCTAAATAGCGTCCTACCCTGGTGTTACACTACAACAAGCGCAAACTGTACAAAAGAGATGAATTTGCTTGGTTTTATTCGCGGTCGTTTCACCTTACAGTCAAAGCTCAGGGAAAAATACTGGGAAAGGCAAAACACAAACGACAGAACTCTGACTGCTGATTGGTTACTTTTCTTTTTAAAGGTGGGACGTAATCTTGATTGACGTTTAGAGTAAAGTTGGTGGATGTTCTTCGTTTAAATGGCCACAAGAGGGCGCACTTTTATAACTTTTCTGTAAAACTGTACAGCCATCTGCAAGTAGAGGCTTCTCATCTTCATCTTTTATTATTATTATTTTTTTTACAGTTTTCACCTGCCTCCCTAACACATTTCATGTTGAAGAAAGTACTGTTGAAAGTGTTTGCCTTGAGGTCATTTTAATTTGCTTTGACATTAAATTATTTTCTGGATTAAATCCACAAGAAACTGTGAATTCACAGAAGACAAGTTTAGAAGAAAACATCAATAAATAAATAATTTTAAAAAAAGACACTTGTTGATGGAGGATATGCAAAATCTCTGTATAAACTCTCTTAAACTCCTGAACTAAAAAATAAATCATTTTTAATATTCTTTCATTATACACACACACACACACACACATATATACATATATATATATATATATATTTTTTTTTTTTTTTTTTTTTTTTAAACCTTTCCTCTGTAGAACGATGCCTGTGGATGGTTTTCTCACTTTCATCCCTGCAGATGAACTTACAGTGCAGTACTGAAAAAATACACATTACAGGAACAATATCTGCATCTTTAATTCTTTTTTTTTTCTTTTACTGAAAGTAGAACAGACTTCTGTTTATTGACCTTATTGACCTTTCCATTAAAAAAACACAAACTGGAATTCTTCAATATTTTTCTTAAAACACATCTGAGGAGTTTTCAAGACAAATAAATCAGTTTTGTAGTTTTTGTGTGGTCATTCTCTTAAACTCCTGCACTAAAAAACAAGTCATTTTCAATATTTTTTCACTGTATTTTTTTTTTTTTTTTTTTTACCTTTCCTCTGTAGAACGATGCCTGTGGATGGTTTTCTCACTTTCATCCCTGCAGATAAACTTACAGTGCAGTACTGAAAAATAGACATTACAGGAACAATATCTGCATCTTCAGAGAATCTTATTTTTTTTCTTTTACTAAAAATAGAACAGATTTCAGTTTATTGACCTTTCCATCAAAAAACAAACTAGAATTCTTCAATATTTTTCTTAAAACACACCTGAGGAGTTTTCAAGACAAATAAATCAGTTTTGTAGTTTTTGTGTGGTCACTCTCTTAAACTCCTGCACTAAAAAACAAGTCATTTTCAATATTTTTTAAAATGTATTTATTTATTTAACCTTTCCTCTGTAGAACGATGCCTGTGGATGGTTTTCTCACTTTCATCCCTGCAGATGAACTTACAGTGCAGTACTGAAAAATACACATCACAGGAACAATATTTGCATCTTTAGAGAATGCTAATTTTTTTATTGGCTTTATTAACCTTTCCATCAAAAAAAAACAAACTAGAATTCTTCAATATTTTTTTTAAAACACACGAAGAGTTTTCAAGACAAATAAATCAGTCAGTTTTGTAGTTTTTGTGCGGTCATCTTTATTGAAAAATTAAACACACTTTCTGTATAAATAGCATGTTATTGTACAACACTCCTGGTTAAAGCAGCAGGCATCCGGAAGGACTGAGTGACGGAAAATGGGAGGAAACGGATTTGGTGCAGCTCATAAAGGCGGATGTGGGATCAGTGAGTGGATGAACGCCGTGTGTGGAGTCACAGGTGGGGGTTTGTGACCTCTGGGGGGTCTGAGGGTTCAGGGTTGGAGTCACAGGTGGGGGTTTGTGACCTCTGGGGGGTCTGAGGGTTCAGGGTTGGACTGTGGACGAGCCGGAGTCGGAGTCGTGGTGTTTCATGTCTGATTCAAGGCCTGCGCTCGTCTGGCGTCTGATTAATGAGTCTGTCAGCGGCCGCCGTCGCTTCCCTCCGTCTCCGCCTCGACGGCCGTTTAATCTGAGGTCAGAGCGAAGGCCCAGGCGCCATCGACACGTGTCAACGAGACGTTAAGGACGCCAGACCGTCCCAAACCCAGAGCCTTCACATCCGTGCCTGGTTTATCACTGTTTCTGACACGTTTCTCTACATTTCACCTGAGGAACCGGCAGCGGGAAAGCTTTGCTCAAGGGAACTTTGGCGTGAACTGCATTAACACAGGGCTGTCAGACTCATTCTAGTTCAGTTCCACATTCAGCCACATTTGGTCTGCAGTACGCCGAACCAGTAAAATAATAACATAAGAATATATAAATAATGTCAACTCCAAACTTTTCTCTGTGTTTTAGGGTGAAAAAAGTAAAATTACATGATGACAATGTTTACATCTACAAACGATCCTTTAAAACAATGTGAATAACATGAACAAACTGACATTTCTTCAGAAAAATAAGTGCAATTTTAACAATATTATGTGTCAGTTTATCATTTACACGTGTGCATTACAACTCACAGATCATAGTGGATCCACAAATACACAAAATATTTAAGAACAGGCAGAATATCACTAAAGCTGCACTTCTTAAGACAGCTCAGGTTGTTTATTCTGTTGGGTTTCTGTAAACTGGCTTAGAGTCTGGTTTTGACCAACTCTATATATAAAGTGTCATGAGATAACTTTTTTTGTTGTGATCTGGTGCTATATAAATAAAATTTGATTGATTGAGTGATTTGATTGGTTTTCCCCTGTAAGTCGCTTTGGAAAAAAGTATCTGCCAAATGCAGAAACGTAAATGTTTATATTTGTTCAGGTTATTCTTTTTTTGAGAAATGATCGTTTGTTTTAGTGTAAATACAGTAAAATTCCATAAAAATGTTTACAGTTATAAAGAGAAAAACCTGGAGTTGTCATTATTTATAATCAAACTAAAATGATTGTTAAAATCTAAGTGTGATTTTTGTATTTCACAAATTCTTCCCACAGGCTGGACCGGACCGGACCGGACCCTTTGGCGGGCCACTTTTGGCCCGTAGGCCGCATGTTTGACACCTGCGCATTAACACATAAAGACCCAAACAGCAGTAAACAGTTTCATACCTGCTGATCCACTAATCCTATCAATACATGTAAATAAATGATATAAAATACAGTTCTTCATCTTTTCACAGTCATCAGATGTGACCCATTTGGACGTTCAGAGGCTCCGTAGTTACCGTGGAAACACTAGTCGCTTTTCCATTGACCCTCAAATTGCATGAATGTAACTTGAGCATAAAAATGTACCTAATGGTTTTTGACCAACTCTATATGTAAAAGTGTCATGAGATAATTTCTGCTGTGATCTGGCGCTATATAAATAAAATTTGATTGATTTGATTGGTTTTCTCCTGTAAGTCGCTTTGGAAAAAAGCGTCTGCCAAATGCATAAATGTAAATGTAATGGAAAAATGATCATTTCGCCAAAACTCAGTTTTTGATTCAAAGTTTTTGCTGTTTTTTTGGGCGTAGCGCAAATAGTATATTACGCAAAACTGCAATGGAAAGAACTTTTTATGTAACTAGAGTCAGGTGAATTAAAAAAAAAAAAAAGGATGCTGACGGATGATACATCAAGCGAAGAAGAGTTTTAAAAGAAACATCGCAGTACATGTGGACACACCAGGAAACCCAATCATTTTTAAATTTAGTAGGAGATGGAGGGGTAATATATTACACTGGGTTACAAAAAAAATGTTTTTTGCAAGTTGTTTAGGTTTTTTCAACTGAATTAGGACCATTTTGCACCGCTAAATCCAAAAATGACATCTGTTTTTCTCAATCAGGTCAGGTTTTTTTGCTAATTTAATTTTGAAAAATTTGATCTTCTCACAAAATTGATTACATTTTTGTGACTTTATCAGTTGATTTTTTATATAGTTCTCACCCAAAATAGGTTTTAAGAGAAAAAAAATCATTTTCTAACAGGATGTATTTATTAAGTGTTACATACTTTAATTCCTGTAAATTGAATAATAGATATTGATAAAGTTAAGTACATGTAAATTGAACATTAAATTGTCATTGTGCAAAATTCAAGGCATGAACTTTGGTTTCTTCGAACCCCTCAAATGCTCAGCAGCGGGGATGTCTGTCTTCAGAGTCCAGCAGTAATCGGCCATCATGACTGCGTCCCAGCGTCCCTGACACCTGGCCTCCATCTCTTTTATGTCCTGATGGAATCTCTCTCCCTGCTCATCACTCATTGATCCCAGATTCTCAGGAAACCGATCCATATGTGAGAAGTCGTTTATTGCAAGAAATACGAAAGAATTTTGTATCATATGATGTGAAAATGCCCATAAATGTAAGAAAAATGTTAAAAAGCCAATATGTAGCATAGTTCAGAAAGTTGACCTGATTGAGCAAAATGAATGGGATTTTTGGATTCAGCACCAAAATGATCCTAAATCAGCTCAAAAAACTTCAACAATAAATTTGTTGTTGACCAGTGTAATAATAATGAATACATCTGTAATTCAACACCATATTTACGTTCGTCACCATGTTTCTGGAATGACTTCTCGTGTAAACTCGTGATAATAAATAAAGAAATCATTGCATTTGTGATTTAATGGAAAAACCGACATTACACATTTCTGTTTTTTCCACATTTAGTAAATATGGGTAAAGTTTTGCACAGATGTCCAATGGAAAAGCAACTACCGTCATCTTCTCCAACATTGATTCTCCAGTCAAACCCATGGAGTTGGATCAGTGACAGTGGATGGACACACTGGGGTTATGTTCAGTTAATGAGAGATTTGGTGAGAAGTTCACTTTCTTCAGTTTTCTCTGTTTCTGATGGAATAACCTTCAACTTTAATCTGAGCTTTTAAGAAAATCAACATAATCAGTACGTTAAATATAGGAAAATACCAGATTTACACTGAAAAAAAAAAGAAAAACACAGAGGATAAAATTATAATAAATGGTGATAAATAGGTTAAATAGACAGAAACATTACTTTGGGAGCTGCCTGGGTCTTTCATTCATTCATTATCTGAACCCGCTTTATCCTCACTAGGGTCACGGGGGTCGCTTGGAGCCTATCCCAGCTACATAGGGGCGAAGGCGGGGTACACCCTGGACATTTCGCCAGTTCATCGCAGGGCTGAACATATAGAGACAATCACTCTCACATTCACACCTATGGGCAATTTAGATTAATTTAGATTTAATTAATTAATTTAATTTAGATTAGTGCATGTCTTTGGATGGTGGGAGGAAGCCGGAGTACCCGGAGAGAACCCACGCAGACACGGGGAGAACATGCAAACTCCACACAGAAAGGTCCCACCCCCCGTCGACTGGTGTTGGAATCGAACCCAGGACCTTCTTGCTGTGAGGCACGAGTGCTAACCACTGCACCACCGTGTCGCTGCCTGGGTCTTTATGGGTTAATCATCCAAACAAGTAATTCTGTTCACATCAGCTGAATAACATGGAAAATAAAGAAGAAAGTTCAACTTTCCCCTTTTTGTTGCACTTCTGTGAAAACCATCAGTCTTCAAAATGTCAAATTAATCAGATAAAAACAGTTGAATACAGTCTGTGGTTGGAATGCCTTACATTTCCAGTTGTGGTACTAATCATAGACGAACTGAAGCCAGTCATTTGCATTTTGACTATCCCCATGTTGGCTTTTTGGACCCAGAAGTGCCCATATTTGGACAAAATGGGTGGAGCTTCAGGAGTGCGAGGGGTCAGAGCTAAACGTTACTTGATAAAACAATAAACTTCATCAATCATTGTTACAAAGTCATTTTAGATCCTTTTTGTAGCTGCGTCTGGGGGAAAATATGTTCTGTTAAATAAAAAGAAACTCATCTCAGTTCGTCTCAGCAGACGACTGAGCTGTCAATCACACCTGTCAATCAAAGCCCGATATGACGAACCATTTGTCCTGAGATCTAATTAATGGAGGAACAATTAAAGATGGACCAGATCACGCAGAAGAGGCTGGAAATAAAAACCACCAAAGACCAGAGACCAAAAGGACTCCAGACTCAGTGTTTATAAGGAAAATGGAAGCAGCACCTAGTGGCCGTCAGTGGTATTACACTTTATTAAACTAATCCAGTCCAGATTAGATCCACTAATCCTATCAATACATGTCGATAACTGGTGTAAAATACAGTTCTTCATCTTTTCATGGTCATCAGATATGACCATATTTGGACGTTCAGAGGCTCCGTAGTTACCGTGGAAACACCGTCATCTTCTACAACATTGATTCACCAGTAAAACTACGGTGGCCCAGAGGTGCAACAGCCCAAAAAATTATCCACTATAAGAAAAAAAAGGAGAGCAGCCCAAAAATTATCCACTATAAGAAAAAAAGACAACAGCCCAAAAAATTATCCACTATAAGAAAAAGAAGAGAACAGCCTGAAAAATTATCCACTATATATTTTTAGAATAAATTTATTTTTAGCGCACCGACCTCCACTTCCGGTGGGTTACTTCGTTAGCATTAGCCACATTAGCTGAAGAAGGCCTTAAAATTTTTCAGCCTATGCTTTTTTTTTTTTTTTTTGTGGTGGCCTTAATTTTAAAGCAAGAGACCTTTAGGGTAAACAGCGCCCCCTTAACTGAAAAGGTGGATGATGTTTGTTTTTTTTTCTCATAGTGGATAATTTTTTGGGCTGTTCTCTTTTTTTCTTACAGTAGATAATTTTTTGGGCTGTTCTCTTTTTTTTCTTATAGTGGATACTTTCTTGTACTGTTCTCTTTTTTTCTTATAGTGGATAATTTTTTGGGCTGTTCTCTTTTTTTTTCTTATAGTGGATAATTTCTTGTACTGTTCTCTTTTTTCTTATAGTGGATAATTTTTTGGGCTGTTGTCTTTTTTTTTCTTATAGTGGATAATTTTTGGACTGTTCTCTTTTTTTCTTATAGTAGATAATTTCTTGTACTGTTCTCTTTTTTTCTTATAGTGGATAATTTTTTGGACTGTTCTCTTTTTTCTTATAGTAGATAATTTCTTGTACTGTTCTCTTTTATTCTTATAGTGGATAATTTTTTGGGCTGTTGTCTTTTTTTTTCTTATAGTGGATAATTTTTTGGACTGTTCTCTTTTTTTCTTATAGTAGATAATTTCTTGTACTGTTCTCTTTTTTTCTTATAGTGGATAATTTTTTGGGCTGTTGTCTTTTTTTTTCTTATAGTGGATAATTTTTTGGACTGTTCTCTTTTTTTCTTATGGTAGATAATTTCTTGTACTGTTCTCTTTTTTTCTTATAGTGGATAATTTTTTGGGCTGTTGTCTTTTTTTTTCTTATAGTGGATAATTTTTTGGGCTGTTCTCTTTTTTTCTTACAGTGGATAATTTTTTCGGCCATTTTATTTTTTTCTTATAGTGGATAATTTTTTGGGCTGTTGTCTTTTTTTTCTTACAGTGGATAATTTTTTGGGCTGTTGTCTTTTTTTCTTACAGTGGAAAATTTTTTGGGCTGTTGTCTTTTTTTCTTATAGTGGAAAATTTTTTGGGCTGTTGTCTTTTTTTCTTATAGTGGATAATTTTTTGGGCTGTTGTCTTGTTGTCTTTTTTTCTTATAGTGGAAAATTTTTTGGGCTGTTGTCTTTTTTTCTTATAGTGGATAATTTTTTGGGCTGTTCTCTTTTTTTTCTTATAGTGGATAGTTTTTTGGGCTGTTGTCTTTTTTTTTCTTACAGTGGACAATTTTTTGGGCTGTTGTCTTTTTTTCTTATAGTGGATAATTTTTTGGGCTGTTGTCTTTTTTTTCTTATAGTGGATAATTTTTGGGCTGTTCTCTTTTTTTTTCTTATAGTGGATACTTTTTGGGCTGTTGTCTTTTTTTTCTTATGTGGATACTTTTTAGGCTGTTGTCTTTTTTTCTTATAGTGGATAATTTTCTGGGCTGTTGTCTTTTTTTTCTTACAGTGGACAATTTTTTGGGCTGTTCTCTTTTTTCTTATAGTGGATAATTTTTGGGCTGTTGTCTTTTTTTTCCTTATGTGGATACTTTTTGGGCTGTTGTCTTTTTTTCTTATAGTGGATACTTTTGGGCTGTTGTCTTTTTTTCTTATAGTGGATAATTTTTTGGGCTGTTGTCTTTTTTTTCTTACAGTGGACAATTTTTTGGGCTGTTCTCTTTTTTCTTATAGTGGATACTTTTTGGGCTGTTGTCTTTTTTTTCTTATGTGGATACTTTTTGGGCTGTTGTCTTTTTTTTCTTATAGTGGATACTTTTTGGGCTGTTGTCTTTTTTTTCTTATGTGGATACTTTTTAGGCTGTTGTCTTTTTTTCTTATAGTGGATACTTTTTAGGCTGTTGTCTTTTTTTCTTATAGTGGATACTTTTTGGGCTGTTGTCTTTTTTTTCTTATGTGGATACTTTTTAGGCTGTTGTCTTTTTTTCTTATAGTGGATACTTTTTAGGCTGTTGTCTTTTTTTCTTATAGTGGATACTTTTTGGGCTGTTGTCTTTTTTTTCTTATGTGGATACTTTTTGGGCTGTTGTCTTTTTTCCTTATAGTGGATACTTTTTGGGCTGTTGTCTTTTTTTTCTTATGTGGATACTTTTTGGGCTGTTGTCTTTTTTTCTTATAGTGGATACTTTTTGGGCTGTTGTCTTTTTTTTCTTATGTGGATACTTTTTGGGCTGTTGTCTTTTTTTCTTATAGTGGATACTTTTTGGGCTGTTGTCTTTTTTTTCTTATGTGGATACTTTTTGGGCTGTTGTCTTTTTTCCTTATAGTGGATACTTTTTGGGCTGTTGTCTTTTTTTCTTATGTGGATACTTTTTGGGCTGTTGTCTTTTTTTCTTATAGTGGATACTTTTTGGGCTGTTGTCTTTTTTTTCTTATGTGGATACTTTTTGGGCTGTTGTCTTTTTTTCTTATAGTGGATACTTTTTGGGCTGTTGTCTTTTTTTTCTTATGTGGATACTTTTTGGGCTGTTGTCTTTTTTTCTTATAGTGGATACTTTTTGGGCTGTTGTCTTTTTTTCTTATGTGGATACTTTTTGGGCTGTTGTCTTTTTTTCTTATAGTGGATACTTTTTGGGCTGTTGTCTTTTTTTTCTTATGTGGATACTTTTTAGGCTGTTGTCTTTTTTTCTTATAGTGGATACTTTTTGGGCTGTTGTCTTTTTTTTCTTATGTGGATACTTTTTGGGCTGTTGTCTTTTTTTCTTATAGTGGACAATTTTTTGGGCTGTTGTCTTTTTTTTCTTACAGTGGACAATTTTTTGGGCTGTTCTCTTTTTTTCTTATAGTGGATAATTTTTGGGCTGTTGTCTTTTTTTCTTATAGTGGATACTTTTTGGGCTGTTGTCTTTTTTTCTTACAGTGGATACTTTTGGCCTGTTGCTCCTCTGGGCCACCGCAGTCAAACCCATGGAGTTGGATCAGTGACACTGAATGAAAACACTGGGTTTATGTTCAGTTCATGACAGATTTGACTAAAAAAAGCACATTTTTCCTGTCGATTTTTGATTTGTACATGAATAAGGAATTAACAGCTCATTTCTTCGTTTTCCGATTGTGGATTCTCAATTGAATATGAAAAGAACGAATAATACACAGATTCCAGAACCACAAAAAATTGGTCTCGCAGTTAGACTCAAGACCAAGCCCGGTCTGGAGAATGACATCACTAGTTTAGTGGAAGGATAAATGTGCAGAAAATGGACCGATGCCTGTAATGTGTCCTTAAAGCCAGTACTACAGTAGAACCACCCGTTCCAACGCTGAGCCCTGATTATGGAAATCCACTTAGAGAAAATCTAAACGGGCTTTTTCTGTGTAATTCAGGACGTTTAAAGGCTCAGCTCAGTAAACAAGGCTTTCGTATGCGCCGTTGTGATTTCCGTCAGATTAGATTGTTTAACGGTGAGTAATTCCTCTGCTCTCCAGCTCTCATCTGCCTCGTTCATTCATAACACACACACACACACACACACACACAAAATGTTAAGAGACGATGGCGCTCCTCAGATACTTTTCATCACCAGCCAATCTGCAAATATTTAACATTTCTCCAAATCAATTAAGGACACACTGGAAAACCGAGGGAGAAACGATCCGCTCGCATTACACTGGTCAACAACAAATTTATTGTTGAAGTTTTTTGAGCTGATTTAGGATAATTTTGGTGCTGAATCCAAAAATCACATTCATTTTGCTCAATCAGGTCAACTTTCTGAACTATGCTACATATTGGCTTTTTAACATTTTTGCTTACATTTATGGGCATTTTCACATCATATGATACAAAATTCTTTCATATTTCTTGCAATAAACGAGTTCTGAAGATTTGACTTTTGCCAATTTATGATTAATGTTTTTTTTAAATATTACAGGTGAATGAAATGGCTTCGACTAGAAGATCTTGCAAAAAGAAGACTGACGTATTCTGCTGCATCTGTGGTGAATACACCATTGTACCTAACAGGAATCAAGTCACAAGTTTCATAAAGTGTGCTTACCAATCTTATTTTGGTATTAAATTTGGTGACCAAGATAAAGTTTGGGCGCAGATTGTGAGAAGATCAAATTTTTCAAAATCAAATTAGCAAAAAAACATGACCTGATTGAGAAAAACAGATGTCATTTTTGGATTTAGCGGTGCAAAATGGTCCTAATTCAGTTGAAAAAACCTAGACAACTTGCAAAAAACATTTTTTTATAACCCAGTGTAATAATCATTTAACAACTCCTTCCTTTAGGACAGTGTTTTTCTACTTTGGGGTCACCTGGAATTCAAATGGGGTTGCCTGAAATTTCTAGTAATTGATAAAAAAAAAAAAAAAAAAAACTTACTAAAGTGTCAAGGCTTCACTGTAAAAGGATCGACGTTATTCCAGTGCAAACTTTGGTGCTGCTGGTGGATCTACAGCCCAGGTGAGCCTCTAAATAAGACCCTCTGGTTTCAGATGTTTGTGGTGCAAGAATTTATCAGTTTGAGAAAAAACAGACTGGACCAAACAACTGAAAAAGGGGAGTGGAGCAGTTAATGCAGTGTTTTTAAACCTTAGGGTCTGGACCCCACATAGGATCGCCTGGAATTCAAATGGGATCACCTGAAATTTCTAGTAATTGATAAACAATTTAAAAAAATTAAAACTTACAAATAAATTTACATTATATAACCTAAATGTCATGTAAAAATTAATCTTTATTTGCAACATATAATAGCAAACTATTACACGATCAAAAACAAATTAATTTTAGCAAAAAAAAAAGTCTCCGTTTTGAATGTCTGGGGTCGCCAGAAATTTGCGATGTTAAAATGGGGTCAGGAGTAAAAAAAGGCTGGAAACCACTGCTTTAGGTTTAAACCAGGAGTGTCCAACATACGGCCCATGGGCCAAAACTGGCCCACCAAAGGGTCCGATCCAACCCATGGTTGAATTTTTGAAATAATTTTGAAAAACCCACTTTTTCTCCAGTCAGTAGACTTAACATTATTAGATTTGGTGAATTACAAAACAGCACAACTCATGTTTAGGGCATCAACAAAATGTCTTCCAGGCAATATTCAAAAAATTATTCAAAGACAGAGATTCTCAACATAAATTCGATCTCAGAGGTATTAATAAATTGTGCCAACCAAAGGTAAGAACTACTTTAAAATCAATGTGCATGTCAGTAAGGGCAGTAGTACTGTGGAATGGTTTAGCAGATGAATTAAAAGAGTGTGCAAACATTTTTCAGTTTAAAAGAATATTTAAAAAACAAATAACGAGGAAGTACTTGGAGGAGATGCAGTGACACTGATGCTCTAAACAGCGTGGGTGCAATTAGGGGGAGTGGGTCTGGGGTCAGAGTGGGTCTGGGCCTGTTTATGTTTATGTTCTTGTCTTGTGAGGATGTGATATTGTAATGTTCTGTTTTGTTCTATAATGTTCTGTGTTGTTCTGTTTTGTTCTATAATGTTCTGTGTTGTTTTGTTTTGCTGTAGTAAAATGTTGTGATGGGTTGTGTGTGGTGTGAGGGGTTGGAGTTTTAAAAGCAGTGCTTCTTCCATCCCCTTTTCAAACCATATGTTGTCCAGTCATTGTCTGTTAAGTGTATAAATGTGGTAGCAGGTTGTTTTTTTTTTTGCTACCAAAATGCCACATAATTTCTCTCAATATTAATTTTATTTAATCCATGACTATGTTTTGAAATGTTGTACCTCTAAGTTTCTAAAATATTGTTCATGCTTTGTCTGTAAATAATAATTTTCTACCACAACTAACCATCTACTTTATTTACATCTCACTAAGGAAAAAAAATCTCCCATTAAACTTTGAAGAAATATTGATGCTTTTATCTTAAATCCTCATGAACTGGACATCTTACAGCTGTAGACATGATGTGTCCCAATATTTATGTCCATATAGTTTATAAACATCAGTATTTTCTTAAAGTTTAATGGGAGATTTTTCTTTCTCACTGAGATGTGAAGAACGTAGATGGTTAGATGTGGTAGAAAAGTACTATTTACAGTCAGAACATGAAAAACATTTTAGAAATTTAAAGGAAATATATTTAAAATCAAAGTCATGGATAACATTTTAAAAAGTCAGAGTTGAGAGAAATTAAGTAAAAACCATCTGAGACATTTTGGAAACAAAGATAAAAATTTAAACCAAACTAACTAATGTAATGATATTTATCCCATAATATACAACTGTATTACAATATTAGTCATTATAGTTTTGTATCCCAGACCCCTGTTAGAAAAGAAACACCTGAATTCAACGTGTCCACATACTTTTGTCCATATAGTGCATTGGTCATTTTCCCATAAAAATCCCTGAACCAGTTTATTTATCGTTCAGCTCCAGTTCTAAACCAATGAACTGGAAGTTAAATGTGATGATCAATCATCAGATTTTACTGTCTGTAAAACAACGACTGCTCTGTACGCTGATGATGCTGCCATCCTCAAATACAGAAAATAATGTACTGTTGCATCAGAAATGACTTTTGGGGAAAAAAAACAGATTAATTATGAGTGTGACCTTCAGGAAACTCTGTGGGTACATGTCTAAAGTTTGTTTTTCATTCATTAAAGGATGACATTTGGAGTGTGACGGTGCAGACGTAAAGCCTGGCTGTGTTGGGCTTCTGTCAGTCGTCAGCAGGATGATGATGCAGGAGACGCCCACAGTCATTTTTCACTGAGCCTCAACAGCAGCTCCTCATGACATTTACATTTGTCTTGATTTGCCGTTGTCTTTGTTTTTTTGAAGTGTTTTCTTTTTTCCCGACGTTCGCTACTCATATTAACCCATACAGACCCAGCACTACTTTTGTTCCTCAATAGGGATGAAAATTGATAGGAATTTAACGATTCTGATTCCATTATTGATTTTGCTTATTGATCCGATCCTCTTGTCAATTCTCATTGGGTGAAGGAATAAAAAAGTACAAACAGGTGTGTTTGAATTAACGGTCTTTTATATTTCCATCTGCACAGAAAACATAACATATACAGTATGAACAAATAATAAGAACAGATGATGCCAGGACCGGTTTGGGGGGGGGGGGGGTGAACTGAAAGTGAAACTCCAGACTCTTTACTAATTCCTCTATCGCTGCATTTCCACTACGTGGAACTGGTTCCACTCTGCTCGTCTCCCGTTGCTGTGCACCTCATTTCCTTTCCTCTACCTTCAGAAACTTATATTTGAGGGGGTACGACGTTTGTTGTCCGCACTGGAACCAGAACTGGGCCCAGATGACGGTCTGGTGTTCACTCTGCCGCTAGAGTCACAAGCACCGCTGAGTAGAGAATCAAATGAATCACATGTGGACAAATGTTCGAGTAGACTGGAGGGATTCCACCTTTAGAAGAAATGGAAGCTTTGACAGAGTTCAACTGGACCTGGTGTGGTCTGTTTGGACCTGGTGTGGTCTGTTTGGACCTGGTGTGGTCTGTTTAGACCTGGTGCGGTCTGTTTAGACCTGGTGCGGTCTTTTTGGACCTGGTGTGGTCTGTTTAGACCTGGTGTGGTCTGTTTGGACCTGGTGTGGTCTGTTTGGACCTGGTGTCTGTTTAGACCTGGTGTGGTCTGTTTGGACCTGGTGTGGTCTGTTTAGACCTGGTGCGGTCTGTTTAGACCTGGTGTGGTCTTTTTGGACCTGGTGTGGTCTGTTTAGACCTGGTGTCTGTTTAGACCGTTTCTGCCTCAACTCCATGTTGTTTACGTTCTGACCAAACAATGCAGCGTATGTGTGACGTCATCGTGCATGCGCAATGAAGGCGGAATCAATAAGCAGAATCGTTAAGCAGGCAGGCAAACGATTCCAAAGAATCAAACAACTGCAGTGGTTCCCAACCTTTTTTGTCTCCTGACCCCATTTTAACATCACAAATTTCTGGTGACCCCAGACATTCAAAACAGAGACAGTTTTTTTTGCTAAAATTAATTTGTTTTCGATCATGTAACAGTTTGCTATACTATGTTGCAAATAAACATTTATGTTAGAGGACATTTAGTCTATATAATGTATATTATTGTGGACAGAGGCAGTAAATCCAGGTGTAGATTACTGCACAAAGAGAGAATTTTATTTTCCTTGGTCAGGATCTGTCCAGTCAGTCCAGCTGTGATTTACAAGGAGGACAATTGATACTGAACAAACAAGAACTGAAACTATGAATTATGAAAGAGCTGCAGCATCTGAAACTGACCACAATGAACATGTGACACAGAAACAGAACCACAGTGCTGCAGTTTCACAACCACAGTTTATCATGTCTGTTATGGATTGGGATTGTCTCTGTCAACTCATCATAGATTTTTATTAGTAAGTTTTTATTTTTGTTTTTATTTGTATTAATTACTAGAAATTTCAGGCGAACCCATCTGAATTCCAGGCGACCCCATGTGGGGTCCTGACCCTAAGGTTGAAAAACACTAATGTAGATGTTCATAAAAGCTCAGAGTAAATTCAAAGGTTATTACAGGAGGTCCTCAGGTTACGCGGTACTCGACCTACACTGTTTCGACTTTATGACACCTGAGTCTCATCCGCCAAGAACCAAGGCATTTCACAACCAAGGGCTTAGCTGAGGCCTTTTCACTTCTAGAACAGGCTATGGCGCGATTCGAGGCAGAGGATCCCAATATGGAACGATTTTCGAAAGCTTCAAGGGCAGTGATGGACAGTGTACGGTGCTACCGTGAGATCTGGGAGGAAAAGAGGAAGATTTCCTTCCAGACGGACATCTCCAAGTACTTCACCAAGGTGGAGAGGCCAGTAGAACCCGTACCTTCAACATCTACAGAAGATCCTGCACCTGCTAACCCTCCAGATAATCCGGATTCCCCAGCAGCAGCTCTCACAGCCTCCCCTCCTTCTTCTCCAGCCACCTCTCAGCAGTGATGGTAAGTACAGTATCTTATTTTTTTATTTTTATTTATTTTATTATTTTATTAATATGAAGAATAATATGTGTATTTGGATATTTATTTAGAGATTTAGGGGGTATTTAGGGGGTATTAAAGGGTTAATTCCGACTTACGCGGAAATTCGGGTTATGTCGCCAGCGTAGGAATGGAACTCGTTCGTAACCCGAGGACCTCCTGTGTATCAAAACAGAAAAAATGAGGAAAAAGGGACTTTTCAACAAAATAATAACAATAATGGATTAGATTTATATCGTGCTTTTCCATGAACACATACTCAAAGCGTACAGTGGATCCATTATTCATTCACTCACACATTCTCCCTCTGGTGGAGGACACAACAGTACATGACTGGGACAGAGCAGGATTTAAACCGACAACCCTTTGGTTATTGGATGACCCACTCTACCATCTGAGCCATGGCCGCCCCCAGTTATAGATCCTGAACTGATCATAAACCCAGTGTGTCCATCCACTGTCACTGATCACACTCCATGGGTTTTACTGGTGAATCAATGTTGGAGAAGATGACAGTGTTTCCATGGTAACTACAGAGCCTCTGAACGTCCAAATGGGTCATATCTGATGACCATGAAAAGATGAAGAACTGTATTTTATGCCAATTATTGACATGTATTGATAGAATTAGTGGATCAACAGGTATTACACAGTTTAGATCAGTAGATGCGTTTGGTCAGTTGTGGACGTTCAGGTCTTTAAAGGTTAAACGCACACGTCCTGACGCACAAAAATAGATTAATTACTTCTGATCACTTCTACCTGCAGTCTGATATGACTCTCTGGATGTTTTGTTGAGGATGATTTGTTTCCTGAGAGGAAGCAAATCATCGTCAGTGCAACAGTCACATCATTTGTTTCTCCAGTCGCCGTCTCCTCCTCTTTGTTCATCCTATAAAACATGCGTTGGCCTGGTGTGAGCGTGTGCAGACGAGTGTTTCTGAAACCTTCGTCTGTGTTGTCCTCTAAATGTCTCATTACTCCCCTCTCGGGTGTAATTGCTGCACCGAGCGTGGCTTCGGCCCCCCGGGGTGAACCGAATTAAAACTATGAAATTGCAAAATAAAATCATCCCACTGTTATTCACTGCAGCAGGAGGTGAGTGAGCAGTGAGATGATGAAGACGAGGATACGACTCAACAGCATCCCAGTCTGAACTGAAGATGCCATCAGATGGAACATGATACAATTAAACCAAAACAAAGCTGAAAACACCAGTAATTTACACAAGTAATGGGATGATGAGTCTTTTGAAATGGCTTTTTTTTTTTTGCTTCACTTAGTTTTATTTTCATTCAAATTGTATTTTTGCCCGATTTCTTGGCAGATTTTAATCGACAAACATCTGATTCTATTGCTGTATTTTAGTGCCAATGTGGAACTTGATCCAGAGCGCAGATGCTGTCATTGAGCGGTTGATTGTGTTTTACTTTGTTTTATAACAGCGCAATCACAAAAGTAAAAAACCGAACCAACAGAACCAATGTCCCTGTATGTCTGCGTCATGTTCTGTCAAGAATCAGTAACATGTTGAATGTGTGAGGTTGTCAGGTTCTGTTCTGTGTTCCAGTCCTGTGGTCTGGATGCAGGAGATCAATCTAACAATAGAAGTGGGCGGGACACTTACACATACTCTTTTTCTTTTATTCTCTGTTTATATTTTTGTTGTACTTTGTATATTATTGTTTTATTCCAATTGTCCTTTTTTTAAGCTAATGCTGTAATGAGGTCAGATTAATTTTATAAGCCCTACAGGGTTTTCTGATCTCACCTGCACAATTTGTTTCTTTGTTTGTCCTAATGTTTGATTTGTTGTTGTGCAAAAAGAAATAAATTTCACTGGAGGAGAACTCAACTAATTCAATCAAAGTCCGTATATGACTTCTATCAGTGATCTATACTGATATCTGTAACCATTTACATGTTATAAACCATTAAAATATGGACCATTATAGGTAAGGGCAAAATTTCAATATTTGATAAATTCATCCAAAATCTAAATTTCTCAAAATTGTCCCAAGGAAAATATATAAAAAAAAATTTGAAATGAATCTGACCAGTAGCTTTAGAGAAGAAGACTGTTGAAATCTAGACATTGGTTATTTTCAGATTGACCTTTCAAGGTCACTCAAGGTCAAAGGTCATGGACCCAAATGAAAGTATATATGACTTCCGATCGGTGCTCAATAGGAACTATATTAATATCTCTAACCTAAATTTTATCGACATGCCTGACTCCATCGCTTTACTTAAGCATCAAAGTGGAAACCGAACACCAGCACAGACGTCGTCGTTGAGCTGCTGATTGTGTTTTACTGTCGTACAACTTTGCAATCATAAAAAAAAAAAGAAAAAAAGGTGAATCTATCCAGTTGGACGCCTGTTTCTGCAAACATACGCATCATAAACATCTCTGTAAACCAACCCTGAGATGAGCATTATGGGTAACCAGAGGCTCGCAAAGCAGCTGTCAACACCCGGTCCGTCACAGTTAGGACATAATCCGCCTGATTATGGGATGTCCAGAATCACTGGACATAATGTTTAGAGCAGGGGTGTCAAACTCATTTTAGTTCAGGAGCCACATTCAGTCCAGTATGATCTGCAGTGGGCCGGACCAGTGAAATAATAACAGTGAAAAAAGTTACATTACATTAGGATCAGGTTTACATCTACAAGGTTTCCTTAAAAATCTGAATAACATGAATAACTTGAAATGTCTTAAAAAAATACAAGTGCAATTTTAACAATATTCTGCCTCAGTTTATCAGTTTATCATTTACACATGTGCATTAAAACTGATATTACAATTACAAATACACAAAACATTTACTAACAAGCAGAATATTGGTACAATTGCATGTACTTCTCTTAAGACATTTCAAGTTATTCACATTTCTTCAGGTTATTCACATTTTTTGTAAAACGATAGTTTATTAATGTAAACATCTTCTTATAATTTTACTTTTTTTCACTAATACAACGATAAAATCTGCAGTTTTCATTATTTATAGGTTATTGTGATAATATTTTACTGGTCTGATCCAATTGAGATGGATTTGTTCTGTTTGTGGAACCTGAATTAAAATGATTTTTACACTACTGATTGTTAATATCTTCAGTGTAATTCATCCTACGGGCCGGATTAGACCCTTTGGAGGGCCGGATTTGGCCCCAGGGCCGCATGTTTGACACCTGTGGTTTAGAGTGTTTTACATTCACCTGTACAGATGAATCCAACAGAAATGTTATATTTAATCACTTCTAATAAGAGCGTCCACTGACATTACCTTCATGGATGTAGTTGTAAAGTCAAACAACATAAACAGCTGTGGGTGTTTTTCTTTGGCAGCAATTGACAGTTTTTTGTTTTTTTTTTACTTTTTTTGTATTTATCAGTCCCTCCAGGAATTCGTGATGTTGTGATCGCAACTATTAACACAAATTCAACCAATCACCGCGAATTCTGTGCAGCGCTGCAATTTCGTCCAATCACTGCGAATTTTTCGCAAATTTGACCAATCACCTTAGTTCCCCATCTCCCACCACCCTCTATGTGACATGTACGTCATCACGTTCACTTCCTTGTTGACGTTTGAGAAGACAAAGACATGTGTGACACATAACGCCCACATTTACCGACAAATATCACTGCCAAAGTTTGTGCAAGTCAGTGTCCAGATGTGTTACACAAAAGTGGAGGTAAACTGTTCTGTGGTGGAACACGAACGAAAGTGGCCGCTCCACAGACACTTTTCAACCGCAAAACATGCAAAAAGAACGGCTGAAACTGGAAGAGGAAAGACGAGACAAGTTCCAATGACAGAGGCTGTTGGATCCAGAACAACAGCAGGAGCTGAAAGGGTCAAAGTTAGAGCAGATGTACTGTATATAAGGCAATAGAAGAGAAAATAAAGAACCTGTAGAGGCACGCTCTCCTTTTCCTGTAGTGTGGTGTGTGTGTGTGTGTGTGTGTGTGTGTGTGAGGGTGGGTGGGTGTGTGTGTGTGTGAGGGTGGGTGGGTGTGTGTGTGTGTGAGGGTGGGTGGGTGGGTGGGTGTGTGAGGGAGTGCGAGTGCAAGTCTGTGTGGAGTTAAAAAACGAGCTCACAAACAAAAATAGTCGTTAAACTTAGTGTTAATATTAATGTTTACTCTAATGTGTTAGAAAGCAACCCAAGTTTGGCTGAACTGTGTGCCTGTCTGTGTGTGTTTGTGTGTGCATGTGTGTGTGTGTGCATGTGTGTCTCTGTGTGTGTATGTGTGTGCATGTGTGTCTCTGTGTGTGAATGTGTGTGCATGTGTGTCTCTGTGTGTACATGTGTGCATGTGTGTCTCTGTGTGTGTATGTGTGTGCATGTGTGTGTATGTGTGTGTATGTGTGTCTCTGTGTGTGCATGTGTGTGTGTCTGTGTGCATGTGTGTCTCTGTGTGTATGTGTGTGTGCATGTGTGTCTCTGTGTGTGCATGTGTGTCTCTGTGTGTGCATGTGAGTCTCTGTGTGTGTATGTGTGTGCATGTGTCTCTGTGTGTGTATGTGTGTGTATGTGTGTCTCTGTGTGTGCATGTGTGTGTGTCTGTGTGCATGTGTGTCTCTGTGTGTATGCATGTGTGTCTCTGTGTGTGTATGTGAGTCTCTGTGTGCATGTGTGTCTCTGTGTGTGCATGTGTGTGTGTGTCTGTGTGCATGTGTGTCTCTGTGTGTGTATGTGTGTGTGCATGTGTGTCTGTGTGTGTATGTGTGTGTGCATGTGTCTCTGTGTGTATGTGTGTGTGCATGTGTCTCTGTGTGTATGTGTGTGTGCATGTGTGTCTCTGTGTGTGTATGTGTGTGTGCATGTGTGTCTCTGTGTGTGTATGTGTGTCTGTGTGTGTGCATGTGTGTCTCTGTGTGTATGTGTGTCTCTGTGTGTGCATGTGTGTCTCTGTTCATGTATGTGTGTCTCTGTGTGTGTATGTGTGTCTGTGTGTGTGTATTTAACCCATCTAACCCTAACCCTAAATATTCTACTATATCATTAAAGAAGTTAAAGTCATGTGTTGTGTTGTATAAATGTGAGATGATGGTGGGATTTAATCAGTTTTCTTCTTCCCACTCCTTTTTGAGCAGCACATACTGAATTTATTTTATTACCAGTGTACACGGCAATTGATATTTTGCCTTGATCACCTTTATTTATTAATGTCTTTGCTCTGATATTAGTTCCTTGTTCACAAAAAATGTTTAATTTTTTTCTTCTGCTCAAAACAAATAAATGAATGACTGAAAAAAAGCCTATTTTGTTTAAAAATCATTGTTTCCAGGTGCTTTTTAAAGCTAAAAACACAAAAAAGACTATTCTAGGTAATTTGCTAATGCCCATGCTCCTGTGACTTTAATAAAAGAAGCCTCAAATCATTGCAACTTTCATTGCAATTTTTTGGAAAAGCTGCCGCAAAATCAGGCATTTTAGGCTGCAACAGTCACAAAAAAAGCCCACGAAATCCTGGAGGGACTGATTTATTTACAACGCAAAACAGAAATGTAATTTGTATTTATCAGTTCCGGTATCCAGTGCTAATAAATGGCTCTTGTTCTTCATGTCGCTTGGATATAATTAGACAGAAGAAGACGACTATTAATTGCAGTCATTTGTTTGACAACTGAAGATCATCTGAAATGTCATGATTGCGAATGAAAGGCCGAGTTGACGTTTTCTAAAGTGGAGCGGTGCGTTCGCTGGATCTGCAAGTCATAACAGATGATTGATTATTCATTAAAATCAGCAGCAGCAGCTGCGAGTCGGGTCTTAACAATCACCAGTCGTTTACTTTAGACCTAATTCGACATCACTCTGTTTTATGTTTGATGAGTCGTACGACAAAGGAACAAAAAAAAAAATATGAATGACAACTTAAAGGGCTCATATTTATCTAAACCCACTTTTCTTAGTCTTTGGTTCATTTATTTGTGCATTTGGACCCTAATAGTTCATACAGTTTGAATTGGAACCCTCCAGCTGCTGCTAAACTATCTTTATATTCATTTGGGCAAAAATCCAGTGGATTTCTACAACCTGTTTGAATTCCCTCTTAATTTGTTGCGTCTATAACTAGTTATGTCACAACATTTGCACATATAAGGTCCAGACTTCCGACAAACATTTCTCTGAGTACGACATAATTGTTTGTCAGCAGCAGCGGTTGTAGTCCAGACTGAAAATTAGGCCTGTAACGGTACACGTACTGAACTGAACCGTTTCAGTACACACCTGTTCGGTTCGGTACACAGCTGTACTGAAACGGCACAGTATGATGAGAAAAAGAAAAAGGAACGAAAGACGTTGTTTGATGCAGAACTTTAAATCTGCGCAAGTTCCACACGGACATATTAAAGGACGCACACATTGACCTGAAATATGAAAGAGCCGCCGATAGAAGGTTAAAAGAAAACAAACAAAAAAACAACCAAGATGATGTGAACCAGGAAAGAAGAGACTGGAGACCGTCCGCCATCAGTCCAGTCCTGTTTGGGATCAGTTCAGGTCCCAGTGAAAGACAACAACGGGAAAGAGATGTTAATAAGACAGACGTTTGGCCCCTAGGAACTACGGTAGTTCTACAACACTTACACTAGCTCTGTCTCTCTCTCTCATGCACGCTGTATAACAGAGGAATAGAACCTGGAGTTGGACGTTGAAAGTATATAAAGTTTCACTTTCGTTTCACGCCAGCATTAGTTCCGTTAGTTATGGACCCCCCCACCCCCCGGCTCCGACCAAAAAAACCCCCAAAAACATCCCCCCGACAAATCGCACCCTGCACGCGCACACGTACACAAAGTGTCCTAAACAGTTGGTTCTCTGTTCTAAAATAAATAATTTGGTTAATTTTTTGTTGTCAGTGTTTCTCTTCAGTTTGTTTCAACAGAGTACCAGTTTGTCCTCTTGTTAATGTTACACTTCATGTGGAATTTTTTTTGGTATTTTTCTGCAGAATGTGAACTGACAGAACTGATTAGATTTTTATTGTTTGTTCAAAACTACCTGTCAGAGAAAAGTGCAATACTAATGTTTAAAATACATTTAGTAATATTAATAATTCATTTATTTTCTATTTGATTTATAGCAGCAGAATTATATTGCTGTTTTTCTATGTTCTATTGTGTCCAAAAATTGGGGGAAAAATTTTTCAAAAATTCATAAATGTATTAAAGACATTTTGAGGGGTTTTCTTTCTTCTGTACCGAACCGAAAAAACCCAAACTGTGGCTTTCAAAACCAAAAACATACTGAACCGAAAATTTTGTGTACCGTTACAGGCCTACTGAAAATATGTCCAAACTTCAAGACGATTACCCAAAATGTCAATGTAATATCATGAATTGTGTAAGTACTCAAATATAAGTACTTGTACTTGTACTCGGTCTGGAAAAAAGTGGTATCGGTGCATCCCTAGTAATTTGCGCAATTAGCAGCTAGTGAGTTTAGCGGTTAGGGTTAGGTTTGGGTTAGCAGTTAGCACGGTTAGGTTTTGGGGTTAGGGTTAGCATGATTAGCGATTAGCAGCTAGCGCACTGACATGCCATCAGTTGGTGTTAAATAATACGCAAAAGGATGAAAATGCCTACGTATAGCACGCCAAATGCAATAAACTGGCGTCATATACAACACGATTTCATGAGATAAGTCTGAAAATGTTCAGTTGTTGGTTGAACAGGACAGAGCAGCAAAGCCGACAACCTGGAGGGGGCGGGGCCTGAAGTGGTTCCTGTGCATTTAAAGGGCCAGCGCTCCAAACCACCTTTCTGGTGTCATTACTCAAAAATAGGGTTGAAGATGGACCTGTGGAGTTGAATGAATGAAGAATTCAGAGCCAAGCAGAGCATTTACAGTTTATGGAGACCACAGGGAAATGTGGGAAAAGGAAGAATTCCATTAAAAAAAAAGCTAAATATGACTCCTTTAAAGTGAACCTGTACTGGTTATGTTTACGACATTAATTGTGCTTTGTGTGTTACTTCTAAGCCAAAGAGGCGCAAATTTAGTAGAAAAATCACCATAAATGCAGAACACTGGACCTTTTTATTAAATTAATTATATGTGAGGGCAGAACCTGTAGAGAGCAGCCATCGTTGGACAGAGGTGACGAACCTGCGTTGATTCTGGGTGATCGAGTGCAAGTAAACAAGCAGCAGTTAGTGATCACGATTGAGTTAAAGTACGTGTTTGTGCAGCCGAAAACTTTCCACTCCACTGTTGTCCTAGAGCATAGGTGTCAAACATGCGGCCCGGGGGCCAAATCTGGCCCGCCAAAGGGTCCAGTCTGGCCCCTGGGATGAGTTTGTGAAATGTAAAAATTGCACTGAAGATATTAATCATTTGAGTTCAGGTTCCACATGCAGACCAATTTAATCTCAAGTGGGTCGGATCAGTAAAATACTATCAGAATAACCTATAAATACTCACAACTCCAAAAGTTTCTTTTCTAAATGTAAATATAAAATGTAATTTTTATGTTTATGTTTATGCATTTGGCAGACGCTTTTTTCCAAAGCGACTTACAGGGGAAAACCAATTAAATCACCCAATCAGTCAAATTTTATTTATATAGCACCAGATCGCAACAAAAAAGCTATCTCATGACACTTTATATATAGAGTTGGTCAAAACCAGACTCTAAGCCAATTTACAGAAACCCAACAGAATCCTCCAGGAGGAATTTTTATGTCATTTTACTGTATTTACACTAAAACAAACAATCATTTCACAAAAACCTATGAATAACCTGAACAAATATGAAAAATCTGAAATATCTGAAGTGTACGTTTACCAATATTCTGCCTGTTATTAGATGTTTTGTGTGTTTGTAGATCCACTGTGATCTATAAGTTGTAATTTACATGTGTAAATGATAAACTGAGACAGAATATTGTTGAAATTGCACTTAGTTTTCTTCAGAATTTCAGTTTGTTCATGTTATTCACATTGTTTTAAAGGACAGTTGGTAGATGTCATTGCATTTTCATCGCATAATTTTACTTTTTGCTCTAAAACATAGAAGAAAGTTTGGAGTTGACATTATTTATATATTATTTTGTTATTATTTTACTGGTCCGGCCCACTGCAGATCAAATTTGGCTTAATGTGGCTCCTGAACTAAAATGAGTCTGACAGCCTTGTCCTAGAGACACGACCCAGCACTGGTCCATAATGTGTCATCTTAGACCGGTGTCTGCTGTACGGGGTCAGGGACCAGTCCATCACAGACCAGGTAATGGGACGATACTACCAGTCTGGGTCAGTACTGGTGTTGGAACAAACCAAGAGTTAGGAAACATGTCTCTGACCATGACTGACTGACGGAGCAGCGACTCAAACTGCAAAAGTCGAAATCTGACCAAGTGTATTTTTTTCATGTCTAGTCCAAATATCTCATCACACTTAAAATAAGACAGAATTACCTAAAGAGGAACTTTGCAGTGAGATCTGGAAAATCAGAGAATCAAAATAATTTTCACTTGTTCCATTGGCAGATTTTTTTTTTTTGCTAATTTCAAGTTTTTTTTTTTTTTGCTTAATTCAAGTGTGTACTTTAAGGCTGTGCAAGTATTTCCTGTATTTTCTTGTTGTATCTGAAGAAAAGAGAATGAGAAATAAATATGTTTGATCATTTCAACCCTAAAAAACAACACAGATAAAGGAGGAATAAGACTTTTGCACAGTACTGTCGATAATACTTCTTCTATTACTGATATTTCAGTGTAACGACAGACCTGTTTTGCTTCCACTCATCACTAGTTGAGCATCTTCTACTAAACAGGTGTCAAACATGCGGCCCAGGGGCCAAATCTGGCCCGCCAAAGGATCCACTGTGGCCCGTGGGATGGATTTGTGAAATACAAAAATTACACTGAAGATATGAACAATCGCAAATGTCAAAATCATTTTAACCCTTTCATGCATGAGTTGTGAAAAAAAGTGTCTAGATTTTTTTAGATTGATTTTATTTCTCAAAATTAGGCCAAAGTTGAAATGCATTTTTATTTTATTTTATTTTATTTTTTTTAAAATATGGTTTTATTAAGAAGATATGTAACCTCCTGAGACCCAGGAAAGTACAAGTTTGGGCTTTTTTTTTTTTCATTTTTTTAATTAAATAATTGCCTATATTGGAAACATCATAATGCAACAGTTTTATTAGATGCATTTTTTTAAAAACATTTTTTGTTTTTGTGTGTAAAGCTGTGAAACTCTTATCCACAAACATGGACAGAAAACCCATATTCTGGGTCGGAGGAGGTTAACTTTATGAGATCACAGAGCAGTCCAAATTCTACAACTAAGATGATCCTTTTTTTTCATTGTATTTCTTAGTGTCTATAGAGACTGCCCCCATGTGGTTTGGAGAATATTGCCTTTATAACCCTTTGGAAAGTGAGCTTCTGTCATGCCGGCTTCTGGACTTTGTCTGTCTTGTCTGTTCTGTTTGTCATTTCCTGTTTTATTTTGTTAAGTTTCCCTCATGTGTCTTGTCTGTTGTCTTTACTTCCTCTCCCTGATCGTGTTCACCTTTTCCCTGATTACCTGACTCCTCCTGATTATCTCCACCTGTGTCCAATTGTCTTCCCGCCCTTCTGTGTATTTAAACCCTCAGTCTTCCCCTGTTTAGTTGCCAGTTTGTGTTCTACAACTTGTTGTGCTCACTCACCAGCGGTTTTGGATCCTGTTCGTTTGTCTGCCTGTTTTCGACCCGTTTTCGTCCTTCGACCACCGTATCTGCCTGTTCCTATCCTGCCTGCTCGTCACCGACCTGGTTCGTGTACCCGACTCTGTCTCTGCCTTCTCCCTTTGATACCTCAGCCTCCACCGGTTACCTGTGCTTCGACCTTTTGCCTGGATTACTGACCGTGAGTTCTGCTTGTCCCCCATGTACCGTTGCCGTTTAGTTTGCTCCCCTGTGTATGACCTGGATTGTGTTTTGACCTCCCTCTGTTTGCTCCTAGTTGAGGTTCCATTGGGGTTTCCCCGGCTCGGCCTTGCTGGTCGTCAGCCATTTCCACCCGAAGCCCAGACGTTTATCCCCGGACTCAGTGACTTCACAGAAATAACATTCTCTCTGTGTTGTATTTGTTCACTTGTTAAAGTGTTTAATAAAAACACTAAACCTTACTGGATTTTTGTGGTCTTGCTTTTGGGTTCAGCCTTTGTACTTAGCCTTTCACAGCTTCAACTTCAGTCACGGAAAAAATGATTAGACCATCAAAAGTCATCATAAACAATGGTTATGCAATCCAGTCCTAACTCCTGTGTGTATCATGTGACTAAAACAGACAAAAGAAAACATGGAATGAATAAAAGTACTGTTTTTGTCAGTACAACGACATAGATATTGATGGAAGAACTGAAGTGATTTTGGTTTTTATCACGAAACCATGTTAAATGGATAGATATCAGCTCTGAAATTAAACTACTATGAGCTATTTTGTTATTATATTTGTCCAAACAAATGGACCTTTAGTTGGACCAGGCATTAAAATGAACAAGAAACTGAAGAAAACAAAGGTGACCTAATACTTTTTTTCTATGACTGTATGTGTCCACAACTGTGGACGTCATGCATGAAAGGGTTCACTCAGGTTCCACATGCAGACCAATTGGATCTCAAGTTGGTCAGAGCGGTAAAATATTATCATATTAAACCTATAAATAATGAAAACAGCAAATTTTCCCTTTGTTTTAGTGTAAAAAAGTAAAATTACGTAAAAATGTTTATATTAAAAAAACTGTTATTTTACAAAAAATGTGAACATCCTGAAATGTCTTAAGTAAATGCAACTGTACCAAAATTCTGCCTGTTATTAAATGTTTTGTGTATTTGTAATTGTAATATAAGTTGTAATGCACATGTGTAAATGATAAACTGATAATCCGAGGCAGATATTGTTAAAATTGCAGTTTTTCTTAAAACGTTTCCAGTTGTTCATGTTATTCCGATTTTTGTAGCTGTAAATATCATCATAATTTAACTTTGTCACTGTTATTATTTTACTGGTCCGGCCCACTGGAGATCAAATGAATGTGGAACTGAACTAAAATGAGTCTGACACCCCTGATCTACATTATGATCACATCGACCCGTGCAGATCGAACGGTGACGTCTGCAAACACAAATCCAGTCTGATCATCCATAAATAACAGTGTAGACAGTCTGATTATTCGCCCACAGTCTGAACACGTCCTGGAAGTCTAAACCAGGTTTGATGATTTATCTGATGCTGATCTGGTTAGTTTTGCATGACTTACCTACTTCCTGTCATCATCACTTATGTGGGCTGCATCTCTTTATACTCGACACTGATTGGTTTGGAGATAATTGAGTGTCCAGCCTCAGCCCGTTGTCTGCTTGGTGGGAATTTCCACTTAAACGAAGAAAAATAAACAAACATACATTTTCCTCCATTACAGCAGGGGTCTCAAACTCATTTCTTTCAGGTTCCACATTCAGCCCGATTTTATCTGCAGTGGGTCGGACCAGTAAAATAATAACAGAATAACATATAAATAATGACAACTCCAAATTTTTGTCTTTGTTTTAGTGTAAAGAAAAAAACATTCAGTTATGAAAATACTTACTTTTATCAACTATCCAAACAAAAAAGATGTGAATAACCTGACAAAATGAAATTGCTTCAGAAAAGTCAGTGCAATTTTAACAATATTATTCCTCAACTTCTCATTTGTCCATGTGCATTATGGATCAGATCTACCAGAGGACACTAAACACTGAGGAACAGGGAGGGAAACTGTTAAATTGTTGCTTAATTTTCTTTAGACATTTCAGGTTGTTCATATTTGTTCAGGTTATTCACATTTTATTGTTACACGAGTATTTGTAAATGTAAAATATTTCATAACTTAATGTTATTTTTTGCACTAATACAAAGAAAAAGTTATTAAGTTGTTAACTCAACATTTTTTGCTTAATTCAAGATTTTTGCTAAATTCCAATTTTTTTTTGCTTAATTCAAGATTTTTTTTTTTTACATAATTGAAGATTTTTTTTTGCTTAATTCAACATTTTTTCCTTAATTCAAGCTTCTTTTTTTTTTTTTTCCTAATTCAATTCAAGAGTGTGGAGTTTTGCACTTGTAAATTCATCCACGGGCCAGATTGGAACCTTTGGCAGGCCGCATTGGCCCCCGGGCCACATGTTTGAGACCCCTGCACTACAGTATTACTACAAGCAGCACCATCTTCAACTGCAACATTTGACAGGCTTGAATTCACCTCCATTCACTCCAATGGCTCATTTTTCCTTCTCTTTATAACGTCGATAACTTGCTGTATCTCCCTGTAATTTCTCCAAACGTGCAAATCACTAGAAATGAACCAATCCTCGACTCCGTTTGCTCCATCTGTCTCTGTTGGAAAAATTTCCACCTGAAATTTTGGTCCCCGAAGTCTGCACCACATGAGTCGGACCTTTAAAAAAATATCCTTGGACTTGCAAATGAGTGCTGAGGACTGTTTTTGTGGATCTGAAAGCAAAAAAGAACTGAGATTTGCTTGCATTAGCCTCGCTCAAATGGCCTCGGACAAGGAGCTTCAATGAATATAAATGGAAAAAAGCGGAGGTGTACGTGTTAAAATCTGCCTCAAAAATGGACGGAATCTCAAACTACGAGAAAAAGAAACATTAATGTGTAGGGTGTGTAGGGTCCTACTTTATGTGTATGTGTTTTAAATGTTCCAAACAAATGTGGTGTGAAGATGAAGATGTGTGTGTTTTTTTTTTTATGAAATATGCTGCAGAACGACGAGATGGCCTCAATTATCATCGTCATCCAAGTATATTATTATATGCTGATGATACATTATTATAATTCATATACTACTATCTTCATGTGTACATTATAGTCATCTGTATTTACATTTGTTCATCTTATATACAAATACAAGCTTTTAAAGTCTCAGATGGTGCACTTTCCTCTGAAGCCATAACTAATAAATCACTAAAGTGACGATGGGATGTGGGAGTGCTACGACAAAGTTTTGGTGTTGTAAAAACGCCGCGGTCCATTTCAGATCCCGGACGATAAAAGAAAAGACTAAGCAATGTAGGATTCACGATTTTCTGTTGTAGTGCATAAGGTCTCACAGTGGGAGGTAAAACGTTGAAGAGAATCCTGAACCAAGTCCACAGTTCGGATAAATACCTTGTAAATTCGAGTATCCAGATTCATGGGAAAGGAGAAAGGCTGAGGGGGAAAAAAAAAAAAAAAAAAGAGTTGTGCCATTGAAATCTCTGAAGGTTACATCTCGTCTTCTTCTTTTGTCTTGGAACTTCTCTTCTTCTACTTCTTCTTCTCTCTCCTCGTCCTCTCAGCTAATAGAGCCACATTGAACTCTGTCACCAGGAAGTCCACGTAGTCCCTCTCTTTGGTCTTGAGGCCTCGGCAATGAGTCTGGCGGCGTCCCTGTGCTCGCGGCCCCTCAGGGAAACCCCCGTTGACCTCCAGGATCACCTGACCCACCTTCAGCTGGCCACAGTTATGAGCCGAACCCCCCCTCTGGAAGAAAAAAAAAACCACACACACTCAGGGAGGAAAATGAACTTCAGCCGTGACGATAAACAACACAAAAACTGAGCTGATCCAAAGATGATGACATGAAAACGAACCAAACACACACGACTGGATGTGTCACTTCAGACAGAGATAAACAGAGTATTTAGAATAAAAAAAATACAGTGGAAGGTGGGTTATGATGCTGCTGTTAGATAGGATTTAATGAAAACAACAGCAGATGCACTGAATCTGTATTTCTGGAAATATATCAATCAAATGGTTGAATAAGGACTGAGCAATATACGATGTCAAAACGGGATCCAATTAAAATTAATGCTGATAAATGGATACGTTTTGGACATTTTAAACAAACATGAATCCAAAAGTGTATCCCTGCAAAGTTGGAAAAAAAAAAATAGGACCAATGGCCCTGTATCTTACCCGCCAAATGAAAAGCTTTGGGAAATGTATCCAGATGCCATTTATTCTCACCCGTTCTGTGTATTTATTCTATTACAGAAATAGCCCATGTTTTGCTCATATTCCAATCAGATCTGTAAAAAATTCAAATTCCAACTTGATATCATTGATACTGATTTATTGGATCAATCCACTTCCTATCTGTTATAATGGGAACATTTTTCAAAGTCGCACCAAATCCAGGATCGAAATAATTTCAATCCCTTGTGTTGACATCATCATACAGAAGCTGTATACCAAGTCTGAAGTCAATCAGAACTGGAGTTTCGGAGAAGAAGACGATTGAAATGTTTTCCCCATAAGAGCCCATGTTAAATTTTGCGTCAGTTCCAGATCCAGAAGAAGATCCTGATCAGCATGTGGACATTATGTTTGGGTCATCTCCCCATCAGGGCTGGACTGGAGACATTTACACTGGAGATCATTTATATTTACTGAGTTATTGCATCCATCCACTTCCTATCTCTTATAATGGGGACATTTTTCAAAGTGGCACCAAATCCAGAATCAGATCCAGATCCAAATAATTTCAATACCTTGTGTTGACATCATCATAAAGAAGCTGGATACCAAGTTTGAAGTCAATGAGAACTGTAGTTTCAGAGAAGACGAAGATTAAAATTTTTGTAACGGACGACAGACGACGACAGACGCTGCCGCATGACAACAATAGCTTACGGCCTGTTGGCCGGTAAGCTAAAAATGGATCAATATTATCTGGTAACACAAAGTTCCATGTTATAGCTACATATGTTTTTCATGCTAAAACAATATATTTTTGTATTGTTGCAACAAACTTGATAATTTACATTACAATATATTGTTAACCCTATAGCGGTAACCCAATGACCCGATGGATCAAATATGATACAAAACTGAAAGTCATACATGGAAATTGATATTTGAAAAAAATTTGTTTGGTTGTTCAGAAGAACCAATAAAGGCTTCAGTTTCAAAGAACTGGAATTTTCTGTCAATGAATTAGTGGTTCAGGCTTTACAGGGTTAAACGTGTTAAAATATGAAAGCTTTTACAGTCTTACTTGGTGACTGTACAATGACAATAAAGGCTAATGAACAGATAAATCAAATATGGATCATACAGAGTTGGATTTAGTTCTGTATTATTCCAAAAGAAAAGGCTCATAAAGGTTAAAGATTCGTATTTGTACACAAACATTCATGTAATAAAACATCTAAATCTGTTCAAAATTACAGACATTTCCTGTGCGTAAAATGACAAGATGAGAAAAATCTTTATTGTGATTGCACAATCATACCATGTGTACAGTACAATTACATTAAGACTTAATTCAAGATTTTTTGCTTAATTCAACATTTGTTTTTTGCTAAATTCAAGCAAAAAAAAAAAAAAAATCTGCCAATGGAACAAGTGAAAATTATATTATTTCAAGAAATCTTACCAAGATAATTCTCACTTGTTCCATTGGCAGATTTTTTTTGCTTGAATTTAGCAAAAAACAAATGTTGAATTAAGCAAAAAAAAAAAAAAAAAAAAAAAAAAAAAAAAAAAAAAAAGCCAATGGAACCAATGAAAATTATCTTGGTAAGATTTCTTGAACTGAAAGTTCCTCTCTAGGTGATTCTGTCTGACTTTAAAAGTGTGATGAGATATTTTGACAAGAAATGAGAAAAATACTCTTGGTAAGATTTAGATTTTTGCAGTGTTACTGATTCTTGATGGAAAATGATGCTGAGATACAGGGACATTGGAATTATTTTATAGTTAATATTATAAGGAAAAGATACATAGACTGAATTTACAGTTTTGTTTTTTTTTTATAGCTCCTTTGTGAAAACATAATCCAGTGACTAAACCAAGGTTCTAATAGTTTTAGATTATTCATTATAGTTTAGTTTTATTAAGTTTTGACTTTTTTTTTTCTCTAATTCAGTTCATTTTAATTCATTTTTAGAGCAGGTTTGATAGTTTTTATTAGTTTACATTTTTTTCTAAATGCTTAGTTTTAGTTTCTTTATATCTTTTCTCTTCTTCTCTGTCGTCGAATTCAAATAAATCCCAGACAGGACTCTGCTGCTTTCTCCCAACTTTAGTCTCCATGTTTCCAGGTAGAGTGGGGACCAGAAGACGACTGGAAACCACAAGTGAACACAAGTGACGGACCAAAAAGTGTTGTATGGTGCCGCTAGCTAAAATTGCTAGCGGCAAATAAATCGCTTTCGTATCAATCCAACATTGAAAAAGACGACAACGAAGGGAATTTTATCCGTAATTTTTATAAGTTTTAGTTCGTTTTGTAAGTACACAATACAGTTTCAGTTAGTTATCGTTTTTTTCTCTTTTAATTATAGTTTTTATTTATTTCAGTTAACGAAAATGGTTTTACAATTCTAGTTTTCGTCATTTCGTTAGTTTTTGTTAATGATAATAACCTTGGACTAACCTTGACAGATGATACACATTACCGGTGTAAGTCTGTCCATGAGATTTGTTGACAAAAACAGAAAGTCACCTGACGGATACTTCAAAGTTAATCCTCAAACCAAACAAACACACGAGCAGAAGAACACACACCAGATAACACAGAGGATCATGTTCCCCATTCCGTCCTCTGACCTCATTACATCAGAGGAGGACGCTTTCGAACAGCGGCGGCGGAGGCGCCTTTGACCACTGGACTACGCTATCGCTGCTCTTATTTACCGAGCCCACAACAATTACCCCGCACTGGAGGAGCGAGCGGCGAGTGGGCCGTCATGATCATGATGGGTAGATGGCAGCGATAACAGGCTGTGGCTTCAGGAGGACTGATAATGTGAGCGGCTCATCCTTACTCATCCTCCTCCTCCTCCACAGCTGTGAGTGAACGACCTGAGGCCAGAGCCAGCGTGTCCACGGAGACGGCGAACTCACATGGATCTGAGTTCCACTGAGCAGCACAAACAGTATCGACCAGCAGCTGGACGGGAAGCCATCATCAGCACCCGTTGGATAAAGACAAACAAAATTAAGCACCAAGGCAGCAATACTGAGAAAACCAACATAACTGAGTGAAACAGACCATAATAACTCCACATAGAGATTACAAAGCTCTTTACCACCTCCCACCAATAGATGGCGGACATGTGTCCCTTCAATCCTAACACCATTTCAGGACATGTTTCTATTCAAAGTGAAGAAGAAAATCCAGTTTAAAGTGTGGTCCTGAACTGGTTTAGGAAGGAAGGAAAGCGGATTTAGTTTTAGTTTGGATAGATATGGACACTAAAACTTACTGCATTTTACTTTAGGTTAGGTTAGGTTAGTTTATTTCAGACACAGACATAATACAAAACATACGGAAAAAAAATAAAATAAAATAAAATAAACAATACACAAATAAAAAATCAAACAATAGAAAAATAATAATAATAATGATAAACAATACACAAAAAATCAAATAATACTACTTACTTAATAATACTTTCTACTAAAGTTTAACCCTGTAAAGCCTGAACCATTAACCACTGACAGAAAATTCTAATTCCTTGAAATTTGAGCCTTAATTGGTCCTTCCGAACAACCAAAAAATGTATTTTCAAATATCAATTTCCATGTATGAGTTTCAGTTTTGTATCATATTTGATCCATCGGGTCTCAATGCTCAAATATTATTATTTTTGAACAAACTAAAACATAACACAAACATGTCTAACAAATTGTTAATTCCTTTTCTAAATGGTCCCAGTTCTTCCTCCTTCCTCATTAATGACAGTCTTGTAGTGTCACTGGAAAGGCCTCTGGTGAATGAACTCCTCCCCCTGGTGGATTATCTGTGTATTGCATGTATCTAATTGTATACATCAGGTTTTTCAAGAAAAATAGATCTCACTGATCATGTAGAGCAGGGCTGTCAAACTCATTTTAGTTCAGTTCCACATTCACCCCAATATGATCTGAAGTGGGCCGAACCAGTAAAATAATACCAGTGAAGAAAGTAAAATTACATTATGATAATGTTTAAATCTACATCGTTTCCTTAAAAATCTGAATAACGTGAACAACTTGAAATGTCTTAAGAAAATCAAGTGCAATTTTAACAATATTCTGCCTCAGTTTATCAGTTTATCATTGACACATGTGCATTACAACTTACATTACAAATACACAAAACATTTAGTAAGAGGTAGAATATTGATAAAATTGCCTTTACTTTTCTCAAGACATTTCACATTGTTCATATTTCTTCAGATTATTCACTGTTTTTTTTTTTTATAAAAGGATAGTTTGTAAATCTAAACATTTTCATGTAATTTTACTTTTTTTTTTTTTTTTACACTAAAACAAAAATAAAATCTGCAGTTTTCATTATTTATAGGTTATTATGACAGTATTTTTCTAGTCTGACCCAATGAGATCTAATTGGTTTATATGTGTATATATGGAACCTGAATTAAAATGATTTTTACATCATTGATTAATATCTTCAGTATGATTTTTGCATTTCACAAATTCATCCCAAGGGCCAGATAGGACCCTTTGGCGGGCCGGATTTGGCCCCCAGGCTGCATTTTTAACACCTGTGATGTAGAGGGCTTCAGAACTCATGTATCAAATATGACACTTCAGCGTTATAGGGTTAAGTTCATTAATTCTAAGGATAAAATGACAAAAAAAAAAAAAAAAACACAAAGACAACTTCCATGTAAATATGTTCAAAGTTCAATTGTACTAAAAGTTGCGCAATACAAAATGGCCATCGCCCTGTGACATCACAATATGCAAACTAGAGTACATTTACTCCCATCATAAACTTTAGGTCATACTCAATATTTTTTGTGATTTACCGTTAAACTTTATCTCTAAACACTTCCAAGATACAGCTTTTGGAAATATTGAATATTAGAAAAATCTCCAAATTAAAAAAAACAAAACAAAAACAAACAAACAAAGATTCATGTTTGTGTGCATTACAGTTTGTTTATATTTATATCTATATTTATTCTGCAGAAACATAATGATGAAACTACAACAACCCCGGTTACATTTTGAACTTCACACTTCCAAGATACAGCTGTTTGAAATCTGGATATAAAGTGAATTTTTTTGTTTGTTTGTTTTTTAACTCCGGCACCTGAAGGGTTAGCAGTTTTTTCTCTCCGAGTAGATTTATCTTTCTGATGCTGCTGCTGGATGGGAAAGGTACAGTGGTTTTCTGGTGCTCTGTGCCTTGCTCAAGGGCCTAATAACTCTGATCTAACACTCCCCGGGTGACAAAGTTTTCGGAGCTCACTTTTCCACCTCCAAAAGCGAACATGAAGCAGCATCACTGACCTGGAGGCAGCCGTGATATTAATGCCTCTAAATAACTGAAGTGGCACACACATATTGTTCAGGGATGAAGCAGCGGTGTCATGGAACCTGTGGCTTACTGGTGATCGATTGGGTTTTCAACCTCAGGAAAGCAAAGTGTGGAGGAAAGAAAACCTGTGCAGTTTAAGGCTGAGCAACAGATTGACAAAATCACTGAAGTTCAAAATGGAACCGGGTTGTTGTGGTTTCATCGTGATGTTTCTGCAGAATAAATACAGATATAGATATAAACAAACTGTAATTTAAATACATTTAGTCTTTTAGTAGTGCAACTTTTTTTTTTCACTTCACCCAAAATTGTATGACACAAGATGGAATAAAAAACCCTCCACCTTCAGTTATGCTGAATGTACTTTATGATATTCTGTGGAAAGTTGCTGCAGTGTCCGAGTGAAAGGAAACAACAAATCTGTGTTTGAAGTTTCTACATCGCAGCTGTTTCCAGTGGTGAAATTAAACTGAATAACTACATGACTTCAGTAACTGCACTAATATTCCATACTCTGACCAGCAGGGGTCAGTCTGGTACCAGAATACACTTAAAACCAAAACCACCAACGAATCAAAGCCATGTATCCACAGACTGGATCAGTCACTGAATAAAGTATAAAGTTCATTGTTTACACACATCTGTATTCTGGTATCATCAAGTTTTCTTCTTTAAACTAAAACTAGTAAACGTTTATTTAAACAGCCGCTCAAAGTAGCACTGTATCTTATAATGTTTATGTGCTGCGTCAGCTGATAGTTTACATTATAGCTCTGTTAGCTTAGCTCTGTTTGTAGACTGAAAACAGCCCCAGTAAAACCACTGATCACCTCTGTTTTCTGTTGGGTTGTGTTGTCAGTAGCTGAACTACAGGTCTGGGCCCGTATTCCTAAAGATTCTTAGTGCAGAGTTGCTCCTAGTGGCCAAATTCTAAGAAAATTCTTAGAATTATGATGTTTTCTTAGAATTTCCCCTAAAAATGAAGAGTAGATCCTAGTAAAAATAAAAGCTATTCCTAAAGAATCCTAGCCTTTTAGAGAGCTCCTAAGGTCAGATCTGTTCAGAGCAGGAAGAGGACTTTTAAGGGGAAGAGGAGTTCCCTAAGCAGAGGACAAAATGGAAGAGGCAGGAGGAGATTCTGCAAACACTGGAGGACAGGGAATTCATTTAAACACTACAGATTGCACTGTAAAAAAAAAAAAAAAAAAAAGTAAAAAAAAAGGTATTATTCTGGCAGCAGGGGTGCCGAAAAAATAACTGTTAAATAACGAAAATAAACCATCTCATAAAAATACGGTAATTTTCGATAATTAAAACAGTTCTTTGCCCTGACTTTACCATGAGATTTTGCATTTTTTGACTTTTTAATGTTTAATAAAGAATATTTACATGTATTAAAACAATTCAAATTACCTATAAATATACATCTCTCTCTCTCTCTCTCTCTCCTCCTCTCTCCTCTCTCTCTCTCTCTCTCTATATATATATATATATATTATATATATCTAGATATATATATATATATATATATGTATATATAATTTTCAATGAGACTCAGTTGTCCAATCCACTGATAAAAACTGTATTTGGACAGTGTGAGGCCGTCGGCCATTTTGCCTGTGGTTCTCCTTGTTTTCCTCCATTTTAGCTCTGGTTGGATCCACCCTGCTTCGTTTGGCACACCTGGCCAGACCCTATATAAGTGTGCTGGAAACCAAAATGGCTCGCTCTCTCCCTCCGCCTGCCTGATGACACCTGGGGTTCCAGCATGGCCGTCTGATTTTTGGTTTGTTTGTTTGGTTCTTCTGGTTTCTTTGTCTCACATGCATCCACACATCCTACACTTCACCACTGATTACTGATTTTTTGACCTGAGTAAGTTTGACTTGCTTATCTTTATTAAAATACATTACCTTTAATTGTCACTGTGCAGACCTTCCCTTCTTTGTTATGCTCTCATACGAGCTGGGCATAACAGTGGGGGCTCGTCCTTTTGAACCTATTGTTATCTGTTAACTGAGAATGATAGTAACAAAGGGGAGGCTCACAGTGACTTTAAATGTAATGTTAACTCAGGTAGGGAGGCAAAATCTGGTTCTCTCTTTTGGGGCTTGCGTTTGAGATGTTCTTAAGGGGAAGAAGGGTTGTAAGTTACACAGTGTGGAGCTATGGGGAGGTTGTAGCTTGATAGCTTTGTCACATTGAGCTGTCTGGCTGGAGCATGTGTTACCCCCAGATAGGCTTTAGTGGCAGTTCTCTCACAAGGAGGGGTTGCTCTCTTTTTTGTTTTTAAGGGCTGTTTGTTATTTTTGTGTGTTGCCCGCGTGGTTAGCAGCAGTTGTCTCGGGAGCACCCCGAAGTATTGGCTGAGACACGTCGTCTCCCCAATACAGACGGTTTACAGGTGCATAATTACCCGCCGCCAGTGCGCACATGAAGACTAGGGTGCAGTTAGCCAGTAAGGTTAGGCAGTTAGGAGGGGGCGCTCCTTTATCACTCAATCTCCCTGTGGTTTTTGCTGTGTAACTGAGATTTTTTTTTTTCTTCTTCCTTGAGTTAGGTCTCTGTCTGTGGCTGGGTTGAGGTCAAGTTAACATGGATACTGGACACAGTAATTCTTTGGTTTCGGAGTTCCTCCAGCGGCCATCTCGTGACACTTTAGCTCAATTTGCAGTGGGTGATTTGGTTGATTTGCTGTGCATTTGGGTTGGGCTAAAGCAGAGAAGGTGCCAAAAAAGGCGGAGCTTCGGGGTATTGTTGAGGGGTTAGCGGTCTCCGCTCAGCTTTTGGAGGCGGTGGTTCAAGCTCCAGTTGTTCAGGAAACTCCAGGTGTTGTTAATGAGAATTGGTCTTTTGATCAGTGTCTTCAGATGGAGAAGGAAAGGCTAAATTGGAAAGGGAGAGGTTCCAGTTTCAGCTACAGCAGGAGAAGCTGAAGGCTGAAGTTGCTTTGGAGAAGGAACGACTTCTGTTGGAGCGGATGAGGTTGGAGCTGCAGATGGAAGGTAGAGGTGAGGCTGCAGGGGGGCATCGTGGATTTGATGTGGCTGAGAGTCTACGTTTGCTGCCAAAATTTGATGAGAAGGACCCTGACACATTTTTTGCGCTGTTTGAGCGGGTAGCAAGTAGTAGGGGGTGGTCTGATACCCACCAAACTTTAATGCTGCAGTGTATCTTAACAGGGAAGGCCCAGAGAGCTTTTTCTGCCCTTAGTCCTGTTGAAGGTGCCAATTATGCTAAGGTTAAGGTCTTTGTAATCTGATTGTGTTGGAACAGTTTAAGGGTTCAGTGCCAGCCCATATAGCTACTTATATCACTGAAAAGAAGGTTACAACAGCTGCGGAAGCTGCGGTTTTGGCAGATGAATATGTTTTAACACATGGCAGTCATTCCACAATTGGTCAGGGTCATCGAGAGAGCGTATGGAGAGGGAGGTGAAGTATTTGTTGCAGCATGGGTTGGCTGAGCCATCATGTTCAGGATGGGCTTCTCCATGTCTATTAGCAGGTAAAGCAGATGGGTCAGACAGGTTCTGCACTGATTTCAAAAAAGTTAATGCAGTCACCAAGCCTGATTGTTACCCTCTTCCTCGGATTGAGGATTGCATTGATCAGGTGGGTGGGGCAAAATTTGTGACCAAGCTGGACCTTCTGAAAGGGTATTGGCAAGTGCCACTGACAGCCAGGGCCAAGGAGATTTCTTCCTTTATTACACCGTGGGGTCTGTTTTCCTATTCTGTAATGCCATTTGGCCTCCGAAACGCTCCAGCCACATTTCAACGTCTTATGAATCAAGTCTTAGCTGGGTTGGAAGGGTGTTCAGCTTATTGGATGATGTGATAGTGTTCAGTGACACATGGGAAGCTCATGTTCAGCGGCTGGGGGCAGTGTTCGACAAGTTGACACAGGCAAACTTAACTGTTAATTTGGCAAAGTGTGAGTTTGCTAAAGCAACAGTTACCTATCTGGGCAAAGTGGTTGGTCAGGGGGAAGTCCGTCCGGTGCAGGCTAAGGTGGAGGCTATGCTTCACTATCCAGTGCCTGCATCCAAAAAAGAGCTGATGAGGTTCCTCGGGTTAGTGGGGTATTACCGCAGCTTTTGTCCCAACTTCTCCACTGTGGTTGCTCCGCTGACTAACCTGCTGAAGAAGAATACACCTTTCGTCTGGTCATCCTCCTGTCAAGATGCTTTTGAAGGTGCAAAAACTTTGATATGCTCCACTCCAGTGCTTGCAGCTCCAGTCTTCCATAAACCTTTTAAGATCCAGGTGGATGCGAGTGATGTGGGAGCTGGGGCAGTGCTCCTCCAGGAAGGGGAGGGGGGACTTGACCATCCTGTGTGCTTCTTCTCTCGTAAGTTTAATCGTCACCAGTTGCACTATTCAGTTATCGAGAAAGAGACTCTGGCTTTAATTTGGGCTTTAAAGTTTTTTGAGGTGTATGTTGGGTCCTCACAGCCGGTGACTGTATACACTGATCATAACCCACTTACATTTTTGAATAGCATGCACAATGTCAACAGTAGGCTTATGAGATGGCTGTTATTTTTACAGCCTTACACACTGAATGTTTGTCACATTAAAGGTAGTGATAATGTAATGGCTGATGCACTCTCTAGGGCACCTTGTTGATGCTACACTAAGACCCTGTTAGTGGGGTCTTGTGTGTATGGGGGGGGGTGTGATGGCCGTCGGCCATTTTGCCTGTGGTTCTCCTTGTTTTCCTCCATTTTAGCTCTGGTTGGCTCCACCCTGCTCGTTTGGCACACCTGGCCAGACCCTATATAAGTGTGCTGGAAACCAAAATGGCTCGCTCTCTCCCTCCTGCCTGCCTGATGACACCTGGGGTTCCCAGCATGGCCGTCTGATTTTTGGTTTGTTTGTTTGGTTCTTCTGGTTTCTTTGTTCTCACATGCATCCACACATCCTACACTTCACCACTGATTACTGATTTTTTGACCTGAGTAAGTTTGATTTGCTTATCTTTATTAAAATACATTACCTTTAATTGTCACTGTGCAGACCTTCCCTTCTTTTGTTATGCTCTCATACGAGCTGGGCATAACAGACAGTTTATCAGTGCTTATACATGTTATACATTCACAAAAATACATTTATTCAACATTTTTGTTGTGAAACCTCCTGTAATTTCTCAAGATATTTGTCAATTAACAAACAAGTCTGGTTCAACTGACAGAACAATTACTTCTTTTGTGGTTAATTGTTAGTAATTTTATCTCATTTAATTTATTTATATTTTCTTTACAGTATTACACTTTAAATTAACAGTTTAATCTCATAAATATTGTGACTTTTTTTTTCCTTTTTGGGTTCACTTATTTCCTTCAATATTCTGGAGTGTTCCGTTTAAATTGGAATTTCTCTTTGCCTTTTGTTCACCTTCACATTTTATTCCAACTTATGTTTGAAATAAAGTTTATCGACGTCATTCAGTTCAGAACTTTTACTTGTGCATTTTGACACTGATGTGTTTATACTTTTATACTGGGGGGGGGGGGCTTATTTCAGGAAAATTTTCAGATTCAACTTTAGCCCTGATTTTCTGATGCAACAAGATGTTCTAAGCACTCCTGTGTAATTTTTTTGACATTTTCATCCAAACCCCCAACCCCCCCCCATGCTGAAAATTACTTTTTCAACCCTGAAAAATGTGGGGTTTTTGTCAACTTTCAATGTGCAATGTGTCGATCTGCTCATGCTGGGCCCTTAAATGTTTTTTTTTTTTTTTTGTGTGAGACATGTCATGTCTTCAGAGGGCTTTGCACTACAAAAGGTGTAGTGTCAAGGTCCAATTCTAGGTCAAAGGTCACCCAAATGGTCCAAATGCATATTTGATGGAATGAAGCTGTTCATGTGGGTTCTTCCAAATGTTGGGCTCAGGTTCTCTCCTCATAACACATCTACTGACCACAAACAACTGACATTCAATAAGACACATTCAACACAACTGTTTACTCATGTATTCTCCACAGACATGAAAAAAGAACAGACGGTAGTTTCACATGACTGACATTTACATGTATGTGTCCTGTTGGTGCAGAGGACAGACCTGGAGCCACAGACAGAAGGTCCTGGGTTTTGATTCAACACCAGGACATGGGGGTGGAGCCTGTAGGCCATGGGGGTGGAGCCTGTAGGCCATGGGTGTGGGACCTTTAGTCCATGGGGGTGGGACCTTTAGTCCATGGGGGTGGGACCTTTAGTCCATGGGGGTGGGACCTTTCTGTGTGGAGTTTCCATGTTCTCCGCATGTCTGTGGGGGTTCTCTCTGGTACCCTGGCTCCTCCCACCATCCAAACACATGCACTGATAGGTTAATGGGTTCATCTAAATGTGAATGTGACAGTGGTTGTTTGTCTCTATATGTTCAGTCTGTGATGAACTGGTCACATGTCCAGGTGAACCCCGCCTTCACCCATAAGTAGCTGGGATAGGCTCCGCCCCTGTGACCCTAGTGAGGATAAAGTGGGTTCAGAAAATGAATGAATGAATGAAGTGTTAGTGTTTCCCTCCTAAATGTGTGCTAGTGTTTCCTCCACACTAATGGCAGCAAATTCAAATGTTCTGTCCATGTTTGAATCTTTAGTCTGTACTGTGTCTTTAAAGGGCCAAAGGCCTTGGGGGGGTCCCACCAGGAAACCAGAGGAACAGAACTGAGGACAGATTTGATCAAATGTCAAAGTGGTATGAATTTTTGAAAAAACTAGGCATTTTGGTTACCTTTAACCAACAACATGACCTTGACATTAGACTCTTCATAGTACAAAATACTTTTATAATACAATCTGGCACTGACAAGATCATGAACTGTCCCATCATGAACATATTTGTACACTGCACTGGACCAAAGAGTGGAGAGGCTGGGAAAGAGGAGATTTTCAGAATTAAAAAAGTAATTTTCAGGGAAGGGGGGTGGGGGGGGTGTTGGATGAAAATTTTCAAAAAAAATTACACAGGAGTGCTTAGAACATCTTGTTGCATCAGAAAATCAGGCTAATGTGGTATTTGATATTAAGCCCCCCCCATTTATACCTTTCAAACACTGTTACAGAAAATAATGCTCCTCGCGGTTAAATGTATACTATGAAGTTACACTCCCCTCAAATTTGTTTGGCTTTTTTCTTGTTTCCTTTAATCATTTCTTGCGTTTCTGATTTAATTATACTCCTCAGATTCCTTACTGTAAACAGGGCACAGCAGATGCTGCAATAAAAGAGTTGGATTTCCACTCAAAACAAGCAAAACATCTTCAAAACAAAACAAAAAAAAGACAGTTTGGTAAACCGAACTTTGTGTAATTCCTCATTGCAACACTGACTGAAACCAGAGGATCATTTTGCTTCTTTTCCAAACTGCTGACAGCCTGTGGATCCTAAACGTCAGCTACTCTGGGCAGTAACAGTCTGATAATCAGCCATAACTATCATTTTGTCTCACTTCATTAATTCAGCCTGAGATTTTGGTCACGTTAGCCAGTTTCTTTGTGAGGTTATTTGGCTCTAATTAATTGTTGGCAAATGACACATCTGTCCACCATTAGTTTTATTTTTGTCGATGCAGCTGCTGCGTTGGAGCTGCTAATAACCTACGATTTTAAGACTGAATTACAGAGATCACATGACTGGAGCTCTGAATAGACTGATATTGAGGGGGTTGGTTTGGCTTTGGCCCAGCTTCTATGAGAAAAAGTTTTGAAGGAGCGTTCCAGCAACTAAATCCTCCTTTTCCACCATCTGTCTGTGTGCATGTAAGTATACTATATGGACAAAAGTATGTGGACATGTTGAATTCAGGTGTTTCTTTTCTAACAAGGGTCTGGGATACAAAACAATAAGGACTAATGTTATAATATAGTTTCATATTATGGGATAAATATCATTGCATTGGTTAGTTTGGTTTAAATTATCTTTGTTTCCAAAATGCCTCAGAGATGGTTTCTACTAAGTTTCTCTCCATGTTGATTTTTTAAATTTTTTTTTATCCATGACTATGATTTTAAATGTTCTACCTCTAAATTTCAAAAAAAAAAAAAAAAAAAAAAAATTCATGCTCTCACTGTAAATAATAATTTTCTACCAAAACTAACCATCTAATTTCTTCACATCTCACTGAGGAAGAAAAATCTCCCAGTAAAACTTCAAGGAAATATTGATGTTTTTATCTCAAATCCTCATGAACAGGACATCTTACAGCTGTAGACATGATGTGTCCCAATATTTTTGTCCATATAGTTTATAAACATCAATATTTCTTTAATGTTTAATGGGTGATTTTTTCTTCCTCAGTGAGATGTGAAGAAAGTAGATGGTTAGTTTTGGTAGAAAAATATGATTTACAGTCAGAACACGAAAAATATTTTAGAAATTTAGAGGAAGAACATTTAAAATCATAGTCATGAATAATAAAAAAAAATTAAAAAATAAAAAATGCTGAAAGAAATTAAGGAAAAAAACATCTCTGAGGTATTTTAGAAACAAAAATAGCAATTTAAGCCATAATATAAAACTATATTCTGACATTAGTCCTTATTGTTTTGTATCCCAGACCCCTGTTAGAAAACAAACACCTGAATTCAATATGAGGGAATAGAGAGTCAAGTAGTGATAGAGGTAGAACATTAACCCTTTCATGCATGAATTATGAGAACCTTAGTCAAGATTTTTTTTTCTGGAGTGTTTTTATACCTCCTTAGGCATAAAAAAAAAAAAAAAATGTGATCGAGTTTTTTTTTTTTTTCATGGAGTTACAAAAATGTCCATGCATTAAATTTTTTAAGTAAAGAAATACGTATTTAAAACCTCATATCAGAAAGTAAAATGAAAACAATGAAATAAAAACATTTTTAAGGCCGCTAATTTGATGTTTTCTTACATTTTACCATACTCCAATGGTAGTTATTACCTCATATAATATGCAAAAACACAACTGTTTTTGTCCAACAAATAACAACTGATTTACACTTAAACATGTTACTGCAGATCAGGTTTATCAAGAACAGGAAAGTTACAGTAATGGTATGAATTGCAGTGTATTATGGGATGTTGCATAAGTGTCCACTGTGTTGGCTCATATATAGCTAAAACAATAAAACCTATGAATATACAAGAGAACAGCTGGAGAAGAGCTGTCCACTGGAGTGACCACAATGCATGAAAGGGTTAATAATCATACTCATGGTTAAAAAAAAAAAAAAAAAAAATTCTTAAAGTTTAATGGGAGATTTTTCTTCTTAAGAGTGACATGAAGAAAGTAGATGGTTAGTTGAGGTAGAAAATTATTATTTACAGTCAGAGCATGAAAAATATTTTAGAAATTTAGAGGAAGAACATTTAAAATCATAGTCATGGATAAAAAAAAAAAGTTTAAGAAAAATGTTGAAAGAAATTAAGGAAAAAACCATCTCTGAGGCATTTTAGAAACAAAAATAACAATTTAAACCAAACTAACCAAAGCAATGATATTTATCCCATAATATAAAACTCTATTCTGACATTAGTCCTTATTGTTTGTGTCCCAGACCCCTGTTAGAAACAAACACCTGAGTTCAACATGAGGGAATAGTGAGTCAAGTAGTGATAGAGGTAGAACATTAATAATCACACTCATGGATAAAAAAAAAAAAAATCCTTAAAGTTTAATGGGAGATTTTCTTCTTAAGAGAGACATGAAGAAAGTAGATGGTTAGTTGTGGTAGAAAATTATTATTTACAGTCAGAGCATGAAAAATATTTTAGAAATTAGAGGAAGAACATTTAAAATCATAGTCATGGATTAAAAAAAAAAAAAAAACAGCGTTGAGAGAAAATAAGTCAAATCCATCTCTGAGGCATTTTAGAAACAAAAATCACAATTTAACCCAAACTAACCAAAGCAATGATCTTTATCCTATAATATAAAACTATATTCTGACATTAGTCATTATTGTTTTGTATCCCAGACCCCTGTTAGAAAAAAAACACCTGAATTCAACGTGTCCGCATACTTTTGTCCATATAGTGCATGTGCTTTTATCACCTCCGTCCAGCTCTGATGTTTCGACACCTGCCGGAAACAACAAGTTAAAAAGTGGATGGGAGACAGAATGTGTTTTGTCGGGTATTTCTGTCAGCGGCTCTGATGGGAACAGGAGCTCATCTGTGTCTGCTCATTTGTAATTACCTTCCACCCACTCACACTGCTACACAAAAAAAAGAAAAGAGCCCAAACACCACATCCACCCACAAAACCTCCACTTTCTCATCTGTGCAAATCCTGGCTCTCATCCCGCCTCTCCTTATTAGCCCACCTCTCACTCTCTGTCCTATTCCTTCCAGTCTGCTCTTTTGATTGTGAATGTGCTGATTTCCAATCCTTTCATCCCTCCCCTCGCAATCAGCAGCTCCTTTTTTATTTCAATCACCACCTCTTCGGAGAGCGAGGTCGACTGACAGCTTTATACGGGGTGTGGACTGAAGTCGCGACGTTCCCCCGCTCTGATCTTTAAACGGTAACTGGCTGGTTCTGTGCGGTCGGAGGATGATTAGTGATACAGATAGTCCTCGGCTAATAAGAGGCTTTGTTGACGGGTAAATGAGTGCGGCAGAGGCACACATGCACACACCGTCACCCTCCTGGCTTTCCTCAGAGGTAACTAACCTGTCATTTCTGTGAGCTGTGGTGTAATATTTCGACGAGACAAGCTGCAAATGTAAAAGTCTGCGCTATTCAGATCTTTTTTTTTTTTTTTTTGACGTGCACCTCATTACTGTCACGTCTGAATAATGAACTGCTTTCACATTACGAGTCATGAGCAGACAGACACGCGACAACACGACATGAGTCTGAATTAAACACTGTCAGAGGAACGTAAAGAGAGTCTGCAAGATTTAACACAGGAGCATTAAAAGGGTTTTCTTCTGCTTTCATGTGCCTTTATTAACTTCCATGAAAAATTGAGGAACCTGTGAGCTCCCAAAACATTTATTCAGCAACGTAACGTTTGGGGTCGAGGCCCTTCGTCAGACTGAGGACAGACAGACTTACACAGGGCTTTTATACAGGGTGAGTCAGAAAAAACGCTCTTTCCATTTAAAGAAATTGTACTGCTAAAACGGAAACACTGATTTCCTTTTGACCATACAGTCATCTTGATGTGGTTATTGAGCATGTCTGGTGATGTAGTCATAGACTTATTGCATTGCATAAGAGAGAGAAGGTCCATTGTTTATTGGGCACTGAAATACCTGCCAACACAATGTATGCCACAGTGAACAAACTTGAAATTGACAACAATTACAGGAGTCGGGGCTTTGCTTTCACACTCAGGACATAGGCCTACATGACAGTGCCCAGGGAGTTTTCATCATGGCAAGACCACAGTTTACGGATGTGCACAGAGCTTTCATGGTGACAAAATTCTCCCCGATTCCCGGACTTGACCCCCCTTGATGTTTTCTTGTGGGGGTATCTTAAAAACCGTGTGTATCAGACTGTTCCACAAACTCTTCAGGAACTCCGAAATCGCATCACGGCTGAAATCCAAGCCCTACGACGAACACGAATGGCGAGAAGAGCTGTGTCAGAGATGCGACAACGAGCACAGATTTGCATCAATCTGAATGGTAGCCAGGTTGAAGGTCGTGCCGGACGACTTCGTTGAGACAAAACATTTTGATGGCGAGGTAAACATGCTGTAATGGTTGACAATTTCAATTTCATTCACGGTGGCATAAACTGTGTTGGCAGATATTTCGATGCACAATAAACAATGGACATTCCCTCTGTTATGCTATGCCATAAATCAATGATTCAATCGCCAGACATGCTCAATAACCACATCAATATGACTGTATGATCAAAAGAAAAATAAGCATTTCCATTTCAGTGGTACAATTTCTTTAAATGAAAAGAGCGTTTTTTCTGACTCACCCTGTATACAGCGTCTAATCACAACAGGTGACCTGCAATGTACGTCATTTAGAGAAACAGAAAAAATTCTTTTAAAACTTTTCAAACATATGATCAATTATACATGATTAGGCCTGGAACGGACCTGTAGAAATGTAAAGAAATTTGATGAAAACCTGTTTATAAATGTATGAGTGCAAAGCAGTCTGATCACTACAAATTATATGGATTAGTGGACATTTGAAACATTTGACCATTTATGATTGATTGTACGTATGATAAGGTCAAATACATTGTTTTCCGCTCTTCTAAGATGACGTACATTGCAGGTCATGTGCTATTGTGGTCAGACACTGTATACAAAACACCTTTAGTAACTTCCAGTCAGATCCGGAAGTATTTACCGCTGGAAAAAATCGAAATCTTACCAAGCGTATTTTCCTCATTTTGGTCAAAATATCACACTTAAAATAAGCAGTGTTGGGCAAATTACTTTTACAAAGTAATTAGTTATAGTTGCTAGTTACTTTCCCAAAAAAGTAACTGAATTAGTAACTGAATTACTCCTTCATAGATGTAATTAGTAACAGGGAAGTAATTTTTGCATTACTTTTTTGAAAAAACCTTCAAATATATCAAAGAAACCTGATTTTTTAGTGCGTTTTAGTGCATACGTCATTGAAATCCTTCCCTAAATTAGATAACAGCCTCACCTAAGTTAGCCGATAACTCCTCCCCTAAGTTAACTGATAACTCCTCCACTAAATTAGCTGATAACTCCTCCCCTAAATTAGCTGATAACTCCTCCCCTAAATTAGCTGATAACTCCTCCCCTAAATTAGATGATAACTCCTTCCCTAAGTTAGCCGATAACTCCTCCCCTAAATTAGCAGATAACTCCTCCCCTAAATTAGTTGATAACTCCTCCCATAAGTTAGCTGAAAACCCCTCCCCTAAGTTAGCTGATAACTCCTCCCTAAATTAGCCGATAACTCCTCCCCTAAGTTAGCCGATAACTCCTCCCCTAATTAGATAACTCCTCACCTAAGTTAGCCGATAACTCCTCCCCTAAGTTACTGATAACTCCTCCCCTAAATTAGCTGATAACTCCTCCCCTAAATTAGATGATAACTCCTCCCTTAAATTAGCTGATAACTCCTTCCCTAAGTTAGCTGATAACTCCTCCCCCTAAATTAGCAGATAACTCCTCCCCTAATATTAGTTGATAACTCCTCCCATAAGTTAGCTGAAAACCCCTCCCCTAAGTTAGCTGATAACTCCTCCCCTAAATCAGCCGATAACTCCTCCCTAAGTTAGCCGATAACTCCTCCCCTAAATTAGTTGATAACGCCTCCCCCTAAGTTAGCCGATAACTCCTCCCCTAAATTAGTTGATAACGCCTCCCCTAAGTTAGCCGATAACTCCTCCCCTAAGTTAGCCGATAACTAAGCCATCCCCTAAATTAGCCGATAACTCCCCTAAATTTGCCGAGAACTCCTCCCCTAAGTTAGCCGATAACTGCTCCCATAAGTTAGCTGAAAACCCCTCCCCTAAGTTAGCTGATAACTCCTCCCCTAAGTTAGCAATAACTGCTCCCATAAATTAGCTGAAACCCCTCCCCTAAGTTAGCTGATAACTCCCCTAAGTTAGCCGATAACTCCTCCCTAAAAGCCGATAACTCCTCCCCTAAATTAGCTGAAAACCCCTCCCCTAAGTTAGCTGATAACCCCTCCCCTAAGTTAGCCGATAACTCCTCCCTAAATTAGCCGATAACTCCTCCCATAAATTAGCTGAAAACCCCTCCCTAAGTTAGCTGATAACCCCTCCCTAAGTTAGCGATAACTCCTCCCCTAAATTTGCCGATTCCTCCTCCCCTAAATTAGCTGAAACTCCTCCCCTAATTAGCTGATAACTCCTCCCCTAAGTTAGCGATAACTCCTTCCCTAAATTAGATAAGCTGCGGTAACTCCTCCCACTAAATTAGCTGATACTCCTCCCTAAGTTAGCTGATACTCCTCCCCTAAGTTAGCTGATAACTCCTCCCCTAAATTAGCTGATAACTCCTCCCCTAAGTTAGCTGATAACTCCTTCCCTAAATTAGCTGTTCACGTAGCTGTGTTCAGGTGCATGTGTTGTGCTGGGACAACTCAAACTCGCAGATGTCATTAGTCGTTCAGGTGAAGGGGGCGTGGATAACTCAGACTCATGGACACACAGGTGAAGCATGAAGGCAGTGTGGGAGATCTGAATAGAAGAACGACTCACTAACGAATGGCTCGCAACGAATCGGTTTTATCGTTCACTAGTTAAAAGAGCTGTTCAAAAGACTCGAGTCGTCCTGGACGTCACACCTCTGGTGCCCTGTCTGAGCGAGTCAGGACAGATAACAGCTGTTAGATATCAGTGCACAGTAACACACCACGTTTCACTGTCGGTAACGGCATTGAAACGTCTCAAATAGTAATTAATTAGATTACTTGTTACTGGAAAACAACAACGGCGTTAGTAATGCAGTTATTTATGACGCCATTATTCCCAAGACTTAAAATAAGACATAATCACCTAAAGAGTAACTTGTCAGTGAGATATAAGAACTTATTTTTAGACAATAGATCTTAAAAATCTTATTTCAAAAAATCTTACCAAGATAATTTTCTCTTGTTCCATTGGCAGATTTTTTTTGCTTGAATTAAGCAAAAAAATCTGTCAATGCACTATACAGGGTTTGTACACATCTTTCAAGGTCAAATTCAAGCACTTCTAAAGGTCATTTTCACATTTCGACCAGTAATATAACAGTTGGTGCATCTCTATAAAGCAGTGACACAGAGATGCCGTGAACTCCACTTAAATTCTCCAGATGTACAAAAAAACACATCACATCATCATCTTTTTAAATTCAAAGAATGTAAACCTTACGACGCAAAAATGACTATCAGCTCTGATTTGCATATGTAAACATGAAGGATGGTGGGAAATATAATTTTATAAGCTAGCCGTCTTTATGTCCGTCCTCCTCTGCTTGTGCACTTTAGAAAAGGCAGTAGAATGAGCTAATAAATGGGATATTTATGGGGAAGTTTATGAGGGGATTCATGTGAGGATCCAGTTGGCCCAAGTTCCTTAAGCATGTGATGGTCATTAATTGAGATGTTTTAGACTGATGAGCGCAGCAGGATCAATGGGATTTTTATTAATAAAGTCCAACTCCAGTTCATTTAGACAAAATGACCAGTTTAGGTGAGTTTCCTGTGTTTGACATGGTTTTGGTGTGATCTTCACAGCTGTTCCATCGGTCAGTTAATGGTTAGATGAGTAGGATGAACAGAATCACCCTTAGATACAGTGGACGCAAAAAACAGCACAGTCTCACAGAAGAAAAAGTGGACGTTTTAGTTTAAGGGATATTCATTCAAGTCCACATTCAAATGTAGTTAATAATACACCTTAACTATGGAAACGACCTGAAACAGAAGAGAGAACAAAGAAGAAGGAGGAGGAGAAGATGATGGAGAAGAAGAAGATGAAGAAGAAGGAGAAAAAGATGAAGACAAACAGAAAGACAAGAAGATGAAGGAGAAGATAAAGGACAAGACAAAGAGAAGAAGATGGAGAAAAAGGTGAAGAAGACAAAGAAGATGATAAAGATGGAGATAAAGATAAAGAACAAGGTGAAGGAGATGAAAAAGATGACAATGATGAAGGAGACGAAGATGAAGACAAAGAAGAAGATGAAGAAGAAGATGAAGATGATGAAGACAAAGATGAAAATGAAGATGAAGAAGATGGAGATGAAGAAGATGAAGATGACAAAGAAGATGATAAAGATGGAGATAAAGACAAAGTAGAACAAGGTGAAGGAGACGAAGAAGATGAAGACGAAAAAGATGAAGAAGAAGAAGAGGATGAAGATGACGAAGACAAAGATGAAATGAAGATGAAGAAGATGATGGAGACCAAGATAAAGAAGATGGAAATAAAGAAGATGAAGACAAAGAAGAAGATGAAGAAGAAGAGGATGAAGATGATGAAGACAAAGACACAAAATGAAGATGATGGAGACGAAGAAAATGAAGACTAAGATGAAAAAGATGAGAAGATGAAGAAGATGGAAATAAAGAAGATGAATTAGATGGAGAAGACGACGAAAATGGAGACAAAGAAGAAAATGGGAAGAAAGAGACAAAGAAGATGAAGAAGACAAAGAAGAAGAAAAAAAAGAGGAAGATGAAGATGGAGATGAAAAAGACAAAGAAAAAGATGAAGATGATGTAGATGGAGAAGATGGAGAAAATGAAGAAGACAAAGAAGAAAAAGGGAAGAAGAGACAAAGAAGATGATGATGAAGACAAAGAAGAAGAAAAAAGATGAAGAAGATGGAGACAAAGAAGAAAAAGATGCAGATGCAGTCTGTTCAGAGCTCCTGTTAAAGGAGACTCACTGTCAGTGAAAAGGACTTTAAAGCAACAAAACACAAATAAATGGTTCTTACTCGATGCAGTGTTGAAAACAGAAGAAAGAACATGACATTATTTTTCTTCAGCTAAATCTTGCACATGGAGCTGAACTGACGAACCAGAACCAAGTACTGCATAGTAAATACACAGTAAATACACAGTAAATATACAGTAAATATGAGTGTAGAGAGCAGCACAGAACAAACTATCATTATTATTATTATTATTATTATTATTATTATATTGATATTCATACAAAATAATAATTGCTATATAGTGATCAAAAGGAATAGAAAATGGGGGTAGGAGTACATAAGTTTTTTACATCTTTTCAAGCATGTATAATTTCATTTAATTTGTTTTATTTATCTTCTTCTTCTTCTTCTTGTTATTATTACTTATTGATTAATTATTACTATTATTATGTATGTATTTTTGGTTGTTGTTTGCTTATCAATCATTTATGTACCAGTACTTATGTTTTGTTGGCTGATTTTTGTTTTGATTTCACTGTCGACATGTTCCAAATAAAGATTTCATTCATTCATCAAAGCCACTCCCACAGAAGGTTAGAGGGCGGGGCCAGGGCTAGTTTCTGCTGTTACCCTTTATTTTCTACTCCTCACATTCTTTCGTCTGTCTCACACACGACTTCAAACCTCATGGAGACGCCATTAATGGTTTAATGATCTTTGTGAAAAACCCAAGGAGGACAAACTGAGCCGGAGTCTCAGAGTGAGTTCATCTGCAGTGTGATTCCACAGAAAGCCTTAAAGGGCATCGCATCCCATCTGGGACCCGCAACAGAAGCCAACGCACCCCGGATAATACACACAGCAGCCAAATGACACAGATACGCCGCTACACCAAGGTTCTAATCATTTTAGATTTTTCATTCTAGTTTAGTTTATTTGTTTTGGCTTAAGTGGGAGCTGTGGGCGGAGCCCGTGGATTCAGCGAAGTGTCACTGTCGTTTTCAGACACAGAGGGCGCTGTAGAGACGCATAAACGTTTAAAGAACCTGGGCTCGATGTAGTTTTAATATGAGAAGACACGAAACTAATGGGACTATTATGAAATCCCGTCGTTTGTTGCGGCAGTTCTTATTCGAGGTGTGTATCGGCGAGAATCTGGAGGTACGATACAAATCACAATATGATATATCACGATACTGTTAACAAGGCGATGTTTTTTTTTTGTTTCTTTATTTAAAGATTATTTCCTGGAAAAAATACGCACAAACTCTAAACAAATTTTATTGATCAGAACAGGATCTAAGGCTATATCACAAAACTTTCGTCTCTAAAAACTTAAATTATGTTTCAGAGACATTACAGTTTAAGATGCTGCTCAAACGTTCATTTTCTGTTAGTTGTGAATAGAATGAATAGTGGACAGTCCCTGAATCATCCAACACCAGAACAGTATTTTGTGCAATCCCAACAAAGGAACTAACATCCATCTCTCAAACAGAACAAAGTGCTTTAGGATGCTTGAAATCAAGGTGATAATAGTTTTTATCTTAGCGGAACGACAGGCTGTAAGCTACTGTCGTCATGCAGCGTCTGTCGTCGTCTGTCGTCCGTTACAAAAATTTCAAATCGTCTTCTTCTCCGAAACTACAATTCTGATTGACTTCAAACTTGGTATACAGCTTCTTTATGGATGATGTCAACGAAAGTTGGTGAAAATTATTTGGATCCGGATCTGATTCTGGATTTGGTGCCACTTTGAAAATTTCCCATTATAAGAGACAGGGAGTGGATGGATGCAATAACTCAGTAAATCTAAATGATCTCCAGTGTAAATGTCTCCAGTCCAGCCCTGATGGGGAGATGACCCAAACATAATGTCACATGCTGATCAGGATCTTCTTCTGGATCTGGAACTGACGCAAAATTTAACATGGGCTCTTACGGAGAAAACATTACAATCATCTTTTTCTCCCAAACTCCAGTTCTGATTGACTTCAGACTTGGTATACAGCTTCTGTATGATGATGTCAGCACAAGGGACTGAATTATTTGGATCCAGATCTGATTCTGGATTTGGTGCGACTTTGAAAATGTTCCCATTATAACAGATAGGAAGTGGATTGGTCCAATAAATCAGTATCAGTGATATCAAGTGGAATTTCATTTTTTTACAGATCTGATTGGAATATGAGCAAAACATGGACTATTTCTGTAATAGAATAAATACAGAGACGGGGGGAGAATAAATGGCATCTGATACCATTTCCCAAAGCTTTTCATTTGGCCGCCCTAAGATACAGGGCCATTGTCCGATTTTCATTCTATTTTAGTTTTATTTAGTTTGACTTTTTTTCTCTAATTCAATTCATTTTAATTCGTTTTTAGAGCAGGGTTTGATAGTTTTTATTAGTTTTCATTTTTTTCTAAATGCTTAGTTTTAGTATAATTTTAGTTTAGTCGTCTCTTTTCTCTTCTTCTCGTCGTCGTATTCAAATAAATCCAGACAGGACTCTGCTGCTTTCTCCCAACTTTAGTCTCCATGTTTCCAGGTAGAGTGGGGACCAGACGACGACTGGAAACCACAAGTGACTGACCGTTAAATATCATATGGTGCTGCTAGCTAAAATTGCTAGCACAAAATAAATCGGTTTCATAGGAATCCGACACTGATAAAGACGAAACAAAGGGAATTTTAACCATAATTTTTTATCCGTTTTAGTTAGTTTTGGTAACACACAACACAGTTTCAGTTAGTTATCATTTTCTTTTAATATAGTTTTTATTTATTTCAGTTTCAAAATGTTTTTTCAATTCTAGTTTCCGTCATTTCGTTAGTTTTCGTTAACGATAATAACCTTGCGCTAAAGTCAAGTTTCTGCACTTTAACGAGGATTTAATGGAGTTTGGAAACAGGTGAGGGGGCTTTTATTTGAAGTTGACACTGTTTCTGTCATGACTCACCGTATTGTTTACGATTCGTGGCAGCGGCGCCGAGTGTTGGCTCCGCCCTCGATGGCGATGCACAGCGTGCTGGCCTCTTGGCCACCCTCACCAGCTTGGAGGTGGCTCCAGCGACCGGGCTGAAGGAAACGACAGAGGCAGGAAGAAGCACAGGGTTTAAGAAGTGCACAGCGTCCATTCAGAATATTTATGGGCCTTCACATGAATATATTCATAAGCTCCTGTTTATCTGCTTCTCTTTGTGCTACTGTGCTCATTTAACCTTATTTATCAGAGGAGGAGCTACAATACACACACGATGGAGATTTCTTCGAACTAATTTACACATTCACAAACCACCCTGATGATATATTCACATCAGGAAACACAGGCGTAAATGAGCGATTATGTCCAAAACCTTCATAGAACACTGGGGTTTATTCCCGGTTTGGACAGTCCATGAGTTAGGAAGACAAATGCTCAACAGTTTCAACCTCTTCTGCAACCTACAGTTACCCTCCACCAGGAGGTATTATGATCACTTTGCTTTTGTGTGTTGTGTTTGTTTGTTTGTTTGTTTTGTTTGTTTGTTTGTTTGTTTGTTAGCAGCTTTAGGGGAACACTCTTCCCCCATCTTTCCCAAATCTTCCCCACAGATAGGCCTAGGCCTTGGGACCAACCCATTACATTTTGGTCCCAGTAGGCTGAAGTTCAAGGTCACAACAATCTACAATTTTCCTATCTTCCATCACTGAGCAATTTCCAAAAATTCATCCAAAAATTCAAAATGACTCCGATTATCCTCCAATTTGATACACCTGCAGCTTAGAACAATATCTTTGTATCTGGAACTAAATTGTCCACATCCACTGAGGAACGTGGACTCTGTGGACATTTCATCAGAGTTAATAGTGCAGGTGCGGTTCTGGATAAAAGTTCAGGCCCTCTCAGGCAAGGTTCGAATAGTTTTGGATTTTTCACTCTAGTTTCGTTTTATTTAGTTTTGACTTTTTTTTTCCTCTAGTTCAGTTAGTTTTAATTTGTTTTTAGAGCAGGTTGCTGCTTAGTTTAGTTTAGCTTTGTCATATATTTTATATTCTTTGCTGTCGTATTCAAATAATCCCCAGACAGGACTATGCTGCTTTCTACCAACTTTTAGTCTCCATGTTTCCAGGTAGAGTGGGGACCAGAAGATGACTGGAAACACAAGTGTGAACACAAGTGACGGACCATTAAATATCTATGGTGCCACTAGCTAAAATTGCTTGAGGGAAACTAAATCGATTCATATCAATCTGACATTGAAAAAGACGAAAACGAGGAATTTTATCCATAATTTTTATCCGTTTTTAGTTAGTTTTGTAAACACACAATACAGTTTCAGTTTAGTTATCGTTTTTTCTTTTAAATTATAGTTTTTATTCAGTTAGCGAAAATGTTTTTACAATTCTAGTTTTTCGTCATTTCGTTAGTGTCGTTATCGATCATAACCTTGCGCAGAACCCCTTTAAAGGTAGGTGGTGTGGTGAGCAGCGTCCCCACAGAAACCGCCCCCCCCTTAGCAGTCAGTCCTGTCCTCCAATAAAGCGTCCCTGCTCCAGACCACAGTTATTATACAGACCTTTAAAAAGCCACTATACTTTGACCTCCAGAGGCTCTTCTACAGATCACCTCTGCAGAGGCAGAACCGTCCTGAAATCAAGTTAACGTCTCCTTCCCGGAGCGGCAGAAATTCAACAGTATCTGTGGACTCTGAGGGGATGGTTGAGGTCGATATATCGTCGTCCAGAGGCTGACACTTACCGAGGTAGAAACAGCTTCTTTTGATTTAGCGAACATAAAAAAAAATATCCAGCTTTTATCTTTTATAGAAATCAAGATGACAGTTACAGAAGAGGTGAAACAGAGCAGGATATGGTTTTCCACTTTCACTGACAAATAGCCAATATTTGAGTTTGTGTGGTTTTCTCTGACGGGCATTCAGATAAGCAGAATGTTCCAGAAGCTGACAGTAAACAGCTGGTTTATTTAAGGCAAGATTTATGAGCATATTTAATTCCCCAGCACGATCCTCCTCATCTTTCATGCACAATAAAAGTAAATGTTTGGCTGCTGGATTCATCCGAAATCCAATCCACCCAGCCCTGGTCCCTGCTCAGTAATTCTCATCTAAAACAGTCATTGACCTAACGGCTTTCTCATCATAAACGTCCTGGATACTCCCTTCGATCTTTATCGTTATTCCCTTCCCTCAATCAGTAAGAAGCAGGAAAAGCGATTTGAGAGTTTCATTATGTTACGCTGCAGCCGGTGATGGAATGACGAGGTGCTGTGTGACATGATGGAAGACAACAAACAAGATGAGGAAAAACAAAGGAAACGTTCTGGAGGAGGAAAGAAGAGATCACGGTAGGATTGAGAACAGGTTCTGCAGGGGATTAAGCACAAACCAGGTCCATTTATCAGCCCGTACACACACCTGGACTTCTACACCTGTGAAGACCTTCGTTCCAGTCGGGACACTTTCCGCCACGAAGCTTCAATCTCTAAAGTTCTGCCCTAAATTTTAGACTAATCCACTAAATCATAATCCTCCAAAGAGATCAGAAAGTACGGGATGGTGCAAAATTCTGTTCTTAATTAGCGAAGATGTTCTCCATTTCTAAAACTCTTCCAAATTGTGTAATATTCACAAAAACATCCTGACTTTCTCTAGACTTGTACTTTCAATACTGTCTCAGTTCCAAACCTCTTCCTGTTTTTTTTTGTGATTTCTTGAGTAAGATGTCGTCGTGGGAAAGGTGCTTCATTTCAATTCCCACAAACCCTCAGAAAAACACTGTTCCAAACCTTTACATTTGCAAAAAGTATCAATAGAATGATCGCTCCTGTTCATACATTTAAAAAAAGTTACAACAAAAAAAATACATGTTTTGCGTTTGTTTGTTTTTTTTCTCATGCCCTGTACCTTCTTTATTGCTTCTGCTGTAATGCTTTTAATGTTTTATGGAAAGCACTTTGAATGTCTTGTACATGAAATGTGCCTGTAGAAATAAACCTGCCTGGCCTTTATCTTACCTTACCTTATCTGAGTTTAACCTTATTTTACCTTATCTTAACCTTACTTTACCTTACCCTTACTTTATCTTACCTTATCTGACCTTAACCTTACTTTATCTTATCTTACCTTATCTTAACCTTACCTTATTTTACCTTAATCTTGCTTTCCCTCATCTTCTCATCTTATCTTAACCTTACTTTACCTTATCTTATCTTAACCTTGCTTTCTCTTATGTCATCTTACCTTACCTTGTCATATCTTACCTTAACCTTACTTAATCTTATCTGATCTTACTTTATCTTACCTTCTTATCTTACCATAACCTTACTTTACTTTATCTTATCCTTACTTTACCTTGCCTATCTTACCTTAACCTTACTTTATCTTATCTTAACCTTACTTCACCTTATTTTATCTTAACCTTGCTTTATCTTATGTCATCTTACCTTACCTTGTCATATCTTACCTTAACCTTACTTTACCTTATCTTATCCTTACTTTTTACCTTGCCTATCTTACCTTAACCTTTACTTTACCTTATCTTATCCCTTACTTTACCTTGCCTATCTTCACCTTAACCTTACTTATCTTAACCTTACTTTACCTTATCTTATCTTAACCTTGCTTTACACTACCTTATCTTACCTCAACCTTCCTTTACCTCATCTTACCTTCATAGTGTCCTTGCTTTACTTGTCTTACTTACTTTACTCTATCCTTACTTTTACCTTACCTTATCTTATCTTACCTTGCCCTACTATAACTCATCCTTACACTTATAGTGTCCTTACTAACCTTAATTCTTATCTTAACCTCCGTTACCTTATTCTTTACCTTCTACTTTATCTTATCTTACCTTAACCTTTCTTTACCTTCCCCTTCCCTTTATCTTAACATCCAACCTTCCTTACCTTAGGTCTTACCTTATCTTAACATACCTTCCTTTTTCTTATCTTAACCGTATCTTACCTTACCTTTAACTTACCTAACTGGACCTAATTCACCTTTCTAAATGTTAAATTGGACTGGTGGTGGTGCTGTGCTTGACTCTGATCTGGGTCTAACACATGACCTGGTCTTCACAGATGTACAAGTTCCGTCTCCACACACTTCAGTCCCAGACTACAGTGTTGTTGTGATGGACCCCCTCACGGTTTTTGGAGGGTTTGTCCCCCCCGCCCCCTTGGTGCTCTCCGGGGCGGCGAGTGGCGTGAGGAGTGGGGGCTGCTGTCTTTGCTGACGTGTCCCGAATCAGCAATGTCCACCCGCCGCTGTCCTCGCTGAGCGTCTGGCCGCTGTCTGACAGCTGAGACAGGGCGCCACCTGGTGGGGGGGGGGGGGAGGGGGAGGGGGCAGCACGTGGGTTAACTCTGGATGGGATCCATGCAGGGCTCAGTCTATACACGTTAAACCATCTGAGTGTTTCAGTAAAAGACGCTCCTTTTGAGGTCTTCTACGGCAGGGGGGTCAAACTTTTTTACAGTGGAGTACCTGCTGAAATATCCTTTTTTTAGCCAAGTACCCGAACTCTCACTTCAGCATTTTGAATTGAAAAAAATTTGGAAAAATGTGTTTTCCGGTGCCAAAGGTGTCTGTTTATATTTTCAAAACTTTGTAAACAAACAACATATTTGTTTATGGATGATGTTGTATTGATAAAAATGCTGTAATTATTGATGGGGGGGGGGTTTAATATCAAATACCACTTTAGCCCTGATTTTCTGATGCAACAAGATGTTCTAAGCACTCCTGTGTAATTTTTTTTTTAAAATTTTTGTCCAAAACCCCCACCCCACCCCGAAAGTTACTTTTTTTTGAACTCTGAAAATCCATGTTTTTCGCAACTTTCCCAGCTTCTCCACTGTTTTGTCCAACACAGTGTATAAATATGTTCATGATGGGCCATTTAATGATCTTGTCAGTGCCAGATTGTATCGTACGAGTACTTTGTACAATGAAAGTCTGATGTTAAGGTCATGTTGGAGGTTAAAAGTCACCAAAATGACTAGTTTTCATTCATTTTCTGAACCCATAGTATTTTAATTGTATTTTATTATATATTTAAATGGTAGTTTATATATGTATGGTATTTTAAAAGTATTTTAATAGTATTTTAATTGCATTTTATTCTATATTTAAATGGTATTTTAATTGTATTTTATTATATTTAAATTGTATTTAAATTGTATTTTATTCTATATTTAAATGGTAGTTAAACTGTATTTTATTATATATTTAAATGGTATTTTAATTGTATTTCATTATATATTAAATGGTAGTTTTAACTATATTTTATTATGTATTTAAATTGGTATGTAAATTGTATTTTATTCTGATATTTAAATGGTGTTTTAATTGTATTTTATTCTATATTTTAAATGGCATTTTAAATCATATTTATTATGTATTTAAATGTTGTTTTAATTGTATTTTATTCTATATTTAAATGGCATTTTAATCATATTTTATTATGTATTTAAATGTTGTTTTAATTGTATTTTATTCTATATTTACATGGTATTTTAATAGTATTTTAATTGTATTTTATTCTATATTTAATGGTATTTTAATTGTATTTTATTCTGTATTTAAATGGTGTTTTAATTGTATTTTATTATGTATTTAAATGGTATTTTAATTTTATTTTATTATATATTTAAATGGTATTTTAATAGTATTTTAATTGTATTTATTATATCGTTAAATGGTAGTTTAACTATATCTTATTCTATATTTAAATGGTATTTTAATTGTATTTTATTCTATAGTTAAATGGTATTTAATTGCATTTTATTATATATTAAATAGTGTTTTAATTGTATTTTGCACTGTAAAGCACTTTGTACCTGTCTGTGAAAAGTGCTCTATAAATAACGTTTACTTACATACTCATTGACTTAATTCAACCTGTCCACATACTTTTGTCCATATGGTCTATAATTACAACGGTCCATTTGATTAAAGCAGGTCTGAAAGAGGCCTGAAAAATGACACAGATTCTAGTAACTTTATCATCACCTTAATAATTATTCTGATCATCATCCTTTGATATTTATGCACACAATCAGTGTAGCCTCTATTTTCTACATGATTAAAAGCCCAAACTGCTTTGGAAATAAACATTGATGAAAAAAGCATTGGCAGATTTTCATACTGGCTCTGACAAAAATATAATTTTCCGACATAATGAAGGATTAAAGGACTCAATGGGACTTAAAATGACTGATTACGCTCACAATCACACACGGCGTTGTAGGTAATTGTCATTATGCACAAAAAGCCCAAATAAATACAGTATTTGGACGAATCATTTACATAATATCCACACGTGTCTTCTTCCAAATATCCAGAATATTACTTCATTTGATGCTGAAAGTGATAAATCAGCGAGTCCGAGGGTCCTGGCTGTAATCAGAACACGAATCTGAACGCAGCTGAATGATTCATGACAAAGAGAACACCTACCAGCTCTCTGAAGTCGGACCAGTACTAATTTGGCTTGTAATTGAAAGGGAAGTGGAGAGGAAATTGCGTGAAATTCACTTGGAAAATGTCTGTTATTGTCTTGCGGAGCCCCACAGGCATCATGGGCGTATGAAAAAGGTTTCCACACAAAGTAGGTGTTCATGAATAACTCATACATAATTGACTGCATTAGTGTCAGTCAGGTTATTGAAGCAGCGAGAGACGTTGGAGTCCGACAGGTCACTTACAAAGGACCAAAAACGATCAGCAGTGTTATTACTGTAGAGCGGGGGGGGTCAAACATACGGCCCGTGGGCCAAAACAGGCCCACCAAAAGGTCCAATCTGGGCCTGTGGGATGGATTTATGAAATGAAAAGATATTAATCATTTTAGTCAGGTTCCACCTTTCAGACCAATATGATCTAAAGTGGGTCAGACCAGTGAAATACTATCATCAGAACCCAGAAATCAGGGGTGTCAAACATGCGGCCTGCGGGCCAAATCTGGCCCGCCAAAGGGTCCGTTCCGGCCCACGGGATGAAGTTGGATAGTGTAAAAATTACACTGAAGATATAATCAACCAAGAGTGTTGAACTAGATTTAGTTCAGGTTCCACATACAGACTATTGTGATCTCAAGTAAAATTAATAACATGATAACCTATAAATAATGACTCCAAATTTTCTTCTTGGTTTAATGTGGGAAAAAATATCATGTTATGCTGATGAATAATGACAACTTCAACATTTTCTCCTTGTTATAGTGCAAAACTAACATAAATTATGAAAATATTTACATGAACAAATAACACTGGGTTACAAAAATGTTTTTTGCAAGGTGTCTAGGTTTTTTTCAGCCTGAATTCGGACCATTTTGCACCGCTAAATCCAAAAATGACATCTGTTTTTCTCAATCTGGTCAGGTTTTTTTGCTAATTTGATTTTGAAAAATTTGATCTTCTCACAAAATTGATTACATTTTGTGACTTTATCAGTTGATTTTTTATATAGTTCTCACCCAAAATAAGTTTTAAGAGAAAAAAAGTCATTTTCTAACAGGATTCCTGTTAGGTACAATGGTGTATTTAGCGCAGATGTGGCAGAATATGTCAGGCGTATTTTTGCAAGATCTTCTAGTCCGAAGCCATTTCATTCACCTGTAATATAAAAAAAACATTAATCCATAAAATTGGCAAAAGTCAAATCTTCAGAACTCATTTATTGCAAAGAAATATGAAAGAATTTTGTATCATATGATGTGAAAATGCCCATAAATGTAAGCAAAAATGTGAAAAGCCAATATGTAGCATAGTTCAGAAAGTTGACCTGATTGAGCAAAATGAATGTGATTTTTTGGATTCAGCACACCAAATTATACTAAATCCGCTCAAAAAACTTCAACAATACATTTGTTGTTGACCCGTGTTATCCTTTAACCAATAAAATGAGAATAACCTGAAATGTCTCAAAAAAATTGAGTGCAATTTTAACAATATTCTGCTTGTTACTAAATGGTTTTGTGCCTTTATAGAACTGATCCATAATGCACATGTATAAGTTGAGGCATAATAGTGTAAAAAATTCCACTTAATATTTTTAAGAAATTTCCGGTTTTTTTTTTTCAGATAATTCACATCTTTTTTTGTTTGGACAGGTTTGTAAAGGTAAATATTTTCCACAATTAATGTTTTTGATTTTTTTTTTTTTTTTTTTTGTTTCTGTTGCACTACAAACAAAGAGGAAAAAATAGTTGTCATGATTTATGAGTTATGATGCTGTTATTTTTTGGTTCGGCCCACTTGAGGTTAAATTGGGCTGAATTGTGGCCCCTGAACTACAATGAGTTTGACGCCCTGGCTATAATAATGAAAAGTATAATATTTTTCATTCTTTTGGTGTAAAAACCTCTAAATTACATGAAATTTTTTACATTTACAAACTATTATTCACAAATAAATGATTGACATGATTGCTTTTGATTGACAGGTGTCACATTGGGCTTAGAGAAGATCAACAGGATTCCATCATTTGTCCCAATCTGATGATGGATTTAACGGTGAATCATCGTCATTTTCATCATTAACAAAACACAGACCTGATGGTTTTACATATTGGTTTTAGATTATTCTTACCTGTACTTGCATAGGAATTTTAAGATGCATGTATTTACTTATTACTTAATTTACATAACTGTTACAGCCTATCATTTAAATAAAAAATGATTAGGACCACCCCTTGTTTTCTTCAGTTCTTGTTCATTTTAATGCCTGGTCCAACTAAAGGTTCTAATAGTTTGGATTTTCATTCTAGTTTAGTTTTATTTAGTTTTGACTTTTTTCTCTAATTCAGTTCGTTTTAATTCGGTTTTAGAGCAGGTTTGTGAGTTTTTATTAGTTTTGTTATTTCTAAATGCTTAGTTTTAGTTTAGTTTTAGTTTAGTCGGTCTCTTTTCTCTTCTTCTCTGTCGTCGTATTCAAATAAATCCCAGACAGGACCTCTGCTGCTTTCTCCCAACTTTAGTCTCCATGTTTCCAGGTAGAGTGGGGACCAGAAGACGACTGGAAACCACAAGGGACAGATCGTTAAATATCAAATGGTGCCAGCAGATAAAATTGCTAGAGTGAAATAAAGAGGAGAATTTCATCCATAATTTTTATCCCGTTTTAGTTAGTTTTGTAAACACACAATACAGTTTCAGTTAGTTATGTTTTTTTCTTTTAATTATAGTTTTTATTTTATTTCAGTTAATGAAAATGTTTTACAGTTGTAGTTTTCGTCATTTCGTTAGTTTTCGATACTAACCTCGGTAAGGACACGGTGCAGAGTCAAACTAACACACACTGCTGTGCCTCACCAAACTCCTGCCAAGCATGGATAAATGTTAAAGTGAATAAATGTGAAAAAGACATTTTAATGTCTGCATTTGTCATTCTGTCTTGCAAAGCAGACTGGGGTAGGTCATGGGGATCCTTGCACATCTGTAGACTGTAAGCAGAAATCATTACCTCCGCCAAGGAGGTTCTGTTTCTGCTGGCGTTGGTTTGTCTGTCTGTCTGTGTGTGTGCAAGATAACTCAAAAAGTTATGGACGGATTTAGATGAAAATTTCAGGAAATGTTGATACTGGCACAAGGAACAAAAGATTAAATTTTGGTGGTGATCGGGGGGGCGGACTGATCTGCCTGGCGGAGGTCTGCGCTCTCTGAGTCGCTTTTCTAATTATGAATCAAATCATCTTAAATCGAAAATCATTTTGAATCGAAAACTGATATTGAATTCGAATCGTAACCACCAAAAATCTGAATCAAATCGTGAAATAATAATAGATTCCCGCCCCTACCTGACTTACACAGAACTCTCATTTTACCCATGATGCCTGTGGGCTTCCAACAATTGGCCCCTCCTCACCTCGAGCCTGAGGCAGCGGCCGCACTTCGTTGACGTCCGGCTCGGCGTTGGGCCTGTGAACCTCAACTGTCACAAACTGGTGTTTAGAGGCGGCCCGATTTGGGACACGGACCCCGGTTATGGGGCAGGGACGAAGGAGGAGGAGGCGGGGCGGGGCGTAGGCGGAGGTGGAGGAGAGGGGGTGGAGGGGTGGAGGGGTGGAGGGGGTTGGGTTTGGTGGCTCGCTGCCGGGGACTGGACCCTGGGGAAGGGGCCCGATGTTGTGCTGCGCCACCGGGGACAGCTGAGCGTTCGCTATGGGCTCTTTCCTGGAGTGAGCGCGGCGGCGGCGTCTTTCTTTCGGACAGTGGCGTAGTCTCGAGTCGGGTCCCTGGCGGCCTCTCGTTTGTGGTGCTGCGTCGGCGAGGTGACGCCCTGACCGGGGTCTGTGCTGGGGCTGTGGGAGGGCGGGGCTGTGAAGTACAGCCTGAGTGGGACGACTCAGACGAGGGGCGTTTGTAGAGCTGGTCTCGTCTACTCTGGCGCTCTGCACCCCTGGGGGGGGCGGAGGCTTGAAGGAGGGGGGATTCGGCGTGGCGGACTGTACATCATCCTGAAGTGAGAGCATATCATCATTCATTAGGGGGGGAAACAACATCCTGTGACACATCAGTGGGAAACAAAAGGCCCCGTGAAGGTGAAACATGGAAGGAAAATATATTCACATCAGCTCGGACTGAAACACTCCATTCATCTGGAGTCATTCCAAACACATCACACTCACTCTTAACCCTTTGAGGACTAATGCCATAAATTTAACTCAGTATTCCACTGTTTGGAATCAGGTGCTGTTCAACCTGATGGGGGTGAACAGGAGGTAGAAGCCCAGGACCACTTCTGTCCTCAGGTGGGTTTCTATGTTTTTATGTGAAGGTAGGAACACATCTGGTCTTTTTAATCTACTTCTTTTTAATTTAATTTATTCACAGCTACTTATACTCTGCATTTATTTATTTACTGAGTGTTGATGTGGTGTGGCTGTGTTTGTGGAGCGGTGACCGCATTTTGTATTCTGAATTTCCACTGGGCACAGGTGTCAAACATGCGGCCCGCCAAAGGTTCCAACCTGGCCCCTGGGACGAATTTGCAAGTGCAAAATGCAAAATTACCCTGAAGATATTAACAGTCAAGGGCATCAAACCCAAAAATAACAGCATAATAACCTAGAAATAATGACTCCAAATGTTCTTCTTGGTTTAATGTGAAAAAAATAATATGATATTATGCCTCTAAATAATGGCAACACCAATTTTTTTACTTTGATTTACTGCAAAGAACATTAAATTCTGATATCCTTTAACAATAAATGTCAATAACCTGAACAAATAAGAACAACCTGGAATGTCTAAAGAAAAATACGTGTAATTTTAATAACAACATTCTGCCTGTTTAGTGTCTTTGTAGATCTGATCCATAATGCACATGTAGAAATCATAAGT